>NW_020863142.1:0-68049 GCF_003713205.1 Coffea eugenioides
TTTGATGAGAGAGTTCAACACGAAGTATTTTCCACCACTGATCCAGGAAAAGAAAGAAGATGAGTTTATTAGGCTCCACCAGGGAACTCAAACCGTCGCCGAATATGAGATCCAGTTCACCAGGTTATCCAAGTTCGCTCCCGAATTAATCGTGACTGAGAAAAGGAGGATAAGGCGTTTTGTCCAAGGATTAAACGTTGAGATCCAGAAAGACCTGGTTGTAGCCCAACTCAATACCTTCAGTGATGCGGTAGAGAATGCTCAACGAGTTGAAAGCGCAAGATTTCAAATTAGAAACTTTCAAGCTAAGAAAAGGGAATTTCTTGGAAGTACCTCAGAGCAAGGGGATAAGGGGACGCCTCCTAAGATTGGAAGGGGAAACGGGGGAGTACAATTACCGAGAACGTCAAGTGGTGCCTCACAGAGTGGCTCAGTCTCTGCTTCTCGTGGTCCCTGCGGGTACTGTGGGAAGCCGAATCACACGGAGAACGTCTGCTGGAAGAAAGGAAGAAAATGCCTGCGTTGTGGGAGCGCCGACCATCAAATCGCAAATTGCCCAGGCCGATCTCAAGAAGGGAGTAGGAGCCAACAGCCAACCACCACCAATCTTGACCAGTCGAAGGGGGAAATGAATGGATCAAAAGTGTCAGTACTCCTTAGAACAACATCAAGTCTCTGACCCATTTGAGGACGTGGAAGGTAAGATTCTGGTATTCCACTGTTTGCAATTTGGGAAGGAAGAATTCAATGAGCCTGGCCAGTGAAGGGGTACAGGTCGGTTAGCTAAGTATGATACTCAATTTGACTGTGAGAAGGAAGTAGAAAACTTTTGTATTCCGAAGAAGGCGATGATAAGGAATTTTGAGGACGAAATTCTTCTAAGGGGGAGAGAGTGTGAGAACCGGGAAATTTTCTTATTTTCAAGCCTTTATTTTATTTAATTGCACGCCTTTTCTATATTTTCTTTGTTAGAAAAATTTCCTATGTATTATATTTTTTTGTATGATTAATATGTTTCAAAATCATTGTTCAGAGTATATTGAGTTAGTTATGAAGATTTTTATGTAAGTTGTAGTAACCAGGGGCCTGTTGGGACCCGCTAGTTGGACGGAAAGTTCTGTAAACCATTCAGAGTATGGTTACAGTTTCGTATACGGGGATGTAATTTAGCAGGTGTTAAGAGAAATAACTAGAGGTTATCTGAGATGGAATGGTGTGAGAGGGACAAAAGGATAACCATGTATTAAATGAAAGTGACAAGTGTCACTTGGAGATTAAGTCTTACTTTTTGACCACTATTCACTCTTTTACCATTTTACCAAATAAATCAAAAATTGACCAAAAATGTCTTCATTTCCATGCTTCTTGTGGCTGAACTCCTCCAAGGAAAAAGAAAGGAAAACCTCTCCAAATTTCTAACTCCAATCTTGTTCAATCTTCAATTCCAACTGTTTAATCTTGTATTTGTTCCATAAAAACCCTTAAGTGAGTGGTTGTGAGGTGATTAGTGAAGTGGTTTGGAGGATTAAGGTGCTAAGTTTCTCCTTTTCTTGGGTTGTGAAGGTGAGTAACTAAGGGACCTTTCTTTCTTCTCAATAATGTTTGATTATTGACTTATGTGAGATGAAGTGATGGATTAAGGTGTTGTTTCAGGACTTTTGGTGGAATTTGGTGCATTTTTCTATTTAATCATGATTTTTCTGTTTTCATATGATTATTATGGTGTGGCCTTGGATGATGGTTGGAAATGATCTAAAATGAAGCGAGAGGGTGTAAGTTGTGGCTATTTGCGGAAAATTTCCGCATTGAAAGGAAATTTCGGAAGTTAGGGTTTCATTTAACCCCATTCTGCCCGGTACTGTTTCTCCTAGTTAGAGGCCGAATTAGCTTTGGATTAAAAAATGAAAGTTGTATAGGATGGTATTTTATAGTTTTCTGCAAAATTTCATCTCAATCGGAGCAATGTAACCTGTGAAAAGACTGAAATACCCCTGCTGTCCTGTTTCTGTCCGAAACTGAAATTCAGCTTTGGTAATTGGTTAATTTGATTGGGAATACGACTGATTTGGTTGTTGATGTCTTCTTAAGAAATATAACTTGGTATCTTAGCTTTCGTATGGCTCTAGAATCACTTGAATTGGGCTTAGGTAGCCTGAATTATGGTTATTTAACCAGAATGCGGTTTGTTAACCTGTTTATGCGGTTCTGGTTTGGTACATTGACATTTTGACCTAGTTGTACTACAAACTGGACTGAGTAGCCTTCTTCAACATTGTAGCCCTTTTCCTTAGCTTCGAAACGGTATAAATTACACATCAATCTGACAAGGATAGCTTTCGTTTTGTTAATTCCGCTAAGCAACAGCAAATCTGCCTTTTATTTCCCAACCCAAACTTCGTTTCCACATATGTCCTAGTTTGATTTTGCACTTATACGTTCCATATGATTTTACTCTAGTGATATGTGGATTCGGTTTATGACTCGTATTCGAGCCTTATTGTGGCTCTAATTAAAGGTGTTTGATAGCTTGTGATTTGTGGGTGTTGAGGTTTGGTTGGAAAGTAAAGAAAGACAAGGGAAATGCTGTCAAAATTTTCGCGGAGCTTCTGCACAGTCTCGGGAAATTTGCTATATCATGATGTAGGAATGTCGGAATTAAATTCCGTTTGTTGTATTTCAAACTAGATTCATAGGGCTATAAACCGTGTAAATTTCAGACCCTGTTTATGTCTGTACCATTTATGGTGATTTTTCAAATTTGACTGAAATAATGTACCTGTTCTGTCTTTCACTGGATAAAGCGGCAACTTGAGACTTGAATTTGACTGACTAACGTTCTGAATCTTATGAGGGTGTTTTCTAGAAAGTTATAACCCTTTGAATGTATTTTCCAACGGTATAACTTTTACTTATTTTGGACTTACAAAACTTGAGATATGATTTTTCATATAGGGTTGTGCGAAACTGGAAAATCCTGTTTTCCTAGTATCGATCTTACTTTCATTTTCTACTTCAAATTTGGAGTTGGTCAGTCATTGTAGGTAGGGTTTTGAGGTTGTTCATGCCTTTAGGACTAATCGTTATCTTTTCACTCCAAAGTCACCTCTTCGCTTTATATTAATGGTTCCTTTGGATACGCACCTGACTTGTAATCGAGTTTTATTTGCGAATTCTACTTATTAGGTCTTGGAGTCCAGTCTTAAGTGTTTGCCTTGATTGTTCTAGGAGGTGCCGGCGAGTAAAGCCATACTTGGGAAGGAAACTTTTGAAATTATCCTTGTCTGATCAGGTGAGTGCACCACTCCCCTAAATTATTGCTCAACTGGTTTGCTGTACTTGCAAATTGCTATTTGAATGTCTTTCCTGACTGTTTATCTTGTATGAGACAAGAGTGTACTTTATCACACTCGTTCTCTTGCCTGTACTGAACAAACTGGAATCTATTACTTGTACTTGTTATGTACTTGAACTTGTTACTTGCACTTGTTATGATGTCGTTTGGAAGAGTATCCAACGACCTTCCTGTTAAACTTGAGTTCAACCTCATGGGGAGTTAATTAAATCGAGCCAGCGAGGGCTTGGTCGAGATAATTGACAATCCATGGGTGCCTCTTCCTGGGGGAATCTTTGGGTATTGAGACTCTTGATTCCGGTATACTCGAGTATTACCATTCCTGTTCCTGTTTGGCGTTCGGGCCCGGTAAGGGGTATGTTTGGTGAACGAGATTTTGGCGTTAAACTGGTGATCTACTAGACTGGTTCCTTTATTTGAACGTTGACGGAGGGTCAATAAGGCTGGATCAAGTATTGCAACGGGGATTTGGCTCCTGAGAGCCACCTGTATCCATGAAACTGTGATGTTCGTTCATTTCTTTTACTTGATGCGGATATGTGTCCTATAAATGTTTTCTCATGATTTCTACTGTTGTATTTTTGGTACCTCATTGAGCTTCTAGCTCACCCCGTTTCGTTATCCTTGTTTTCCTTACAAGAAATCACCTTTTGAAGATTATGATGTTTGAAGCATGAGTTGAGCTAGTTTTAGTATTCTTTTGTATAACTCCTCGATAGTTGGAAAACCTTAAATGTATTTTAACCAAACAATTCCCTTTTGAATTGTAAATTTGCAACCATGTGTATATAAAAGTGTTTAACCATGTTCCTAAGTTGATTTGGTTTGGAAATGTTCTTTTCTAGGGTTATCTAAAGTTGTTGTGCTTGTTTGGGTTTCAGACAGTGCATGTTATCTTCTCAAAGTTCTTTTGAGCGGTTGGTAGGGTTTACGCTCGTTCCGGATCCGTAGTCCCGGCGAGAGCGGGTCAGGCGGTCCGCCGAACCCTTTGGTTCACCTTAGGGTGAGGTGGGGCTGTCACAGTTGCATGCAGAGGCCTGCTTCGCTGAGGTCGCTTGCGCGGAGTGAGCTTGGGCCAGGTGGTGGATAAGTTTTGAAGGACTAAGTGCTCGTTTGAGCGTAAGCTATTGAATCATAACTGTTATAGGCCTAAATCTTTCTCATGGTATCTGAGAACCATAGTACGTATGTCAGGTAGGGAAATTACAAAAGATAGATTGATTTTCTTGGGACTGGCCCAGCTCGAGTGGCGTGATTATCTTATTTTGGATCTTTGCCCGAGTACGAAATGGATGAAGCCTAGGTAGAAATGATTTGACCTGAGAAAATCTGATTCTACGGGGATTTATATGGGATGTGTTAGGGATCACTAAGAATAATTTGACCCTGCCCTAAGACTAAAATGTGATTATTCTTGTAGAGTTATAGATGGAACCTAGGGCCCGAAGCTTTTTGTTAGTTGTTAATTGACCCCTTCCACTATCCATAGGATTTTGGCTTGTATCTGACTGACTGTTACTGTGTGAATTGTTTGATTAGTCGTGTTATATTGCATATTTGCTTTTTGGATGATTTCGGACGTAGTATACATATCTGACTTACTGACCTCGCTAGTTGTTCTTGTAATTCGCGCCCGAGATCTAGATTGTTATCCAATGGAAGGAACGCGTAGTGGACAGGCCGGGGCCGTTGGACTTCGCAACCCTTGGATGGAAGGGAAAAATCGGGAACCATGGCCTGAACCCAACCTTGAACCTGGAGCTGGACCCTACTTCAGGTAGCTGCCGCTATCCAACGTTATGACCGACATTCTGGCCTCACGTAGTGGAACAGCAAGGCCAAAATCCTATTATCAGCGTGGGAAATCGTGTAATCATGCCGAGGGTGAGGATAAAGCTGTCTGTGAACGATTTTTCAAGTTCTCGCCACCGGAAATTCCTTGGAGACCAAGACCCTGCGTGGCCGAGAGGTGGCTAGAGAAGATGATTGTTGATATCTTTGCCGCGTTACACGTACACTGAGGAGCGACGATGACTTTTGCCGTCTTTCAATACTGAGAGGGGAGCTGCCCGATCTTGGTGGAATATCAGAAGGCTGAAATGGGAAAGAGAACAAACCCCTAGGACGTGGGTGAATTTCATGAGAGAGTTCACACGAAGTATTTTCCACCTCTGAATCCAGGGAAAAGAAAGAAAGATGAGTTCATTAGGCTCGCCAGGGAACTCAAACTGTCGCCGAATATGAGAGCCAGTTCACCAGGTTGTCCAAGTTCGCTCCCGAGTTAATTGTGACCGAACAAAGGAGGATAAGGCGTTTTGTCCAAGGATTAAACATTGAGATTCAGAAAGACCTGGCTGTAGCCCAACTCAGTACCTTTAGTGATGCGGTGGAAAAAGCTCAACGAGTTGAAAATGCGAGGTTACAAGTCAGGAACTTCCAAACCAAGAAAATGGGATTTCCTGGAAATAGCTCAGAGCAAGGGGATAAGGGTGCACCTCCTAAGATTGGAAGGGGAAACGGGAGAGTACAATTACCGAGAATGTCAAGTGGTGCCTCACAGAGAGGCTCAGTCTCCGCTTCCCGTGGTCCCTGCGGGTACTGTGGGAAGGCGAATCACACAGAGGAGGTCTGTTGGAAGAAAGGAAAAAAATGTCTGCGTTGTGGGAGCGCGGATCATCAAATCGCAAACTGCCCAGGCCGATCTCGAGAAGGGAGCAGGAACCAACAACCAACCACGACCAACCCTGACCAGTCGAAGGGGGAGAAGAATGGACCAAAGGTGTCGGCTCGGGCGTATGCCCTGGAGCAACATCAAGCCCCTGACTCGTTTCAAGACGAGGAAGGTAAGATTCTGGTATTCCACCGTTTGACTACTAGAATGGTGTATAAGAAGGGGAAAGAGGTTGGCCAGTGAAGGGGATAGAGGTTGGTTAGCTAAGTATGATGCTCAATTTAACTGTGAGAAGGAAGCAGTAAAATTTTGTATTCCGAAGAAGGCGATGATAAGGAATTTCGAGGACGAAATTCTTCTAAGGGGGAAAGAGTGTGACAACTCGAAAATTTTCTTATTTTCAAGCCTTTATTTTATTTAATTGCACGCCTTTTTTATATTTTCATTGTTAGAAAATTTTCTAGATAATTTTTATGAGTAAATATGGTTTCAAAATCATTGTTCAAGTATAAGTTAGTTCATGAGATTTTAGAAGTGTATACCGGGCGTGGGACCCGCTAGTGCGGAAAGTTCTGTAAAATTCAGCCAGTTAGGTTAAGTTTCGTATACCGGGATTAATTTAGCAGGTGTTAAGAGATAACTAGAGGTTACTAGATGAATTGGTGTGAGAGGGACAAAAGGATAACCATGTATTAAATGAAAGTGACAAGTGTCACTTGGAGATTAAGTCTTACTTTTTGACCACTATTCACTCTTTTACCATTTTACCAAATAAATCAAAAATTGACCAAAAATGTCTTCATTTCCATGCTTCTTGTGGCTGAACTCCTCCAAGGAAAAAGAAAGGAAATCCTCTCCAAATTTCTAACTCCAATCTTGTTCAATCTTCAATTCCAACTGTTTAATCTTGTATTTGTTCCATAAAAACCCTTAAGTGAGTGGTTGTGAGGTGATTAGTGAAGTGGTTTGGAGGATTAAGGTGCTAAGTTGCTCCTTTTCTTGGGTTGTGAAGGTGAGTAACTAAGGGACCTTTCTTTCTTCTCAATAATGTTTGATTATTGACTTATGTGAGATGAAGTGATGGATTAAGGTGTTGTTTCATGACTTTTGATGGAATTTGGTGCATTTTTCTATTTAATCATGATTTTTCTGTTTTCATATGATTATTATGGTGTGGCCTTGGATGATGGTTGGAAATGATCTAAAATGAAGCTAGAGGGTGTAAGTTGTGGCTATTTGCGGAAAATTTCCGCATTGAAAGGAAATTTCGGAAGTTAGGGTTTCATTTAACCCCATTCTGCCTGGTACTGTTTTCCTAGTTAGAAGCCTAATTAGCCTTGGGTTAAAACATAAAAGTTGTAGAGAATGGTATTTTATAGTTTCCTGCAAAATTTCAGCTTAATCAGAGCAACGTAGCCTGTGAAAGACTGAAATACCCCTTCTGTCCTGTTTCTGTCCGAAACTGAAATTCAGCTTTGGTAATTGGTTAATTTGATTGGGAATACGACTGATTTGGTTGTTGATGTCTTCTTAAGAAATATATATTGGTATCTTAGCTTTCGGATGGCTTTGGAATCACTTGAATTGGACTTAGGTAGCCTGAATTATGGTTATTTAACCAGAATGCGGTTTGTTAACCTGTTTATGCGGTTCTGGTTTGGTACATTGACATTTTGACCTAGTTGCACTACAGACTGGACTGAGTGGCCTTCTTCAACATTGTAGCCCTTTTCCTTAGCTTCGAAACGGTGTAAATTACACCTCAATCTGACAAGGATAGCTTCAGTTGCATTAATTCCGCTAAGCAACAGCAAACCTGCCTTTTGTTTTCCAGCCCAAACTTCGTTTTCGCATATGTCCTAGTTTGATTTTGCACTTATACGTTCCATATGATTTTACTCTCGTGATTTGTGGATTCGGTTTATGACTCATATTCGAGCCTTATTGTAGCGCTAATTAAAGGTGTTTGATAGCTTGTGATTTGTGGGTGTTGAGGTTTGGTTGGAAAGTAAAGAAAGACAAGGGAAATGCTGTCAAAATTTTCGCGGAGCTTCTGCACAGTCTCGGGAAATTTGCTATATCATGATGTAGGAATGTCGGAATTAAATTCCGTTTGTTGTATTTCAAACTAGATTCATAGGGCTATAAACCGTGTAAATTTCAGACCCTGTTTATGTCTGTACCATTTATGGTGATTTTTCAAATTTGACTGAAATAATGTACCTGTTCTGTCTTTCACTGGATAAAGCGGCAACTTGAGACTTGAATTTGACCGACTAACGTTCTGAATCTTATGAGGGTGTTTTCTAGAAAGTTATAGCCCTTTGAATGTATTTTCCAACGGTATAACTTTTACTTATTTTGGACTTACAAAACTTGAGATATGATTTTTCATATAGGGTTGTGCGAAACTGGAAAATCCTGTTTACTAGTATCGATCTTACTTTCATTTTCTACTTCAAATTTGGAGTTGGTCAGTCATTGTAGGTAGGGTTTTGAGGTTGTTCATGCCTTTAGGACTAATCGTTATCTTTTCACTCCAAAGTCACCTCTTCGCTTTATATTAATGGTTCCTTTGGATACGCACCTGACTTGTAATCGAGTTTTATTTGCGAATTCTACTTATTAGGTCTTGGAGTCCAGTCTTAAGTGTTTGCCTTGATTGTTCTAGGAGGTGCCGGCGAGTAAAGCCATACTTGGGAAGGAAACTTTTGAAATTATCCTTGTCTGATCAGGTGAGTGCACCACTCCCCTAAATTATTGCTCAACTGGTTTGCTGTACTTGCAAATTGCTATTTGAATGTCTTTCCTGACTGTTTATCTTGTATGAGACAAGAGTGTACTTTATCACACTCGTTCTCTTGCCTGTACTGAACAAACTGGAATCTATTACTTGTACTTGTTATGTACTTGAACTTGTTACTTGCACTTGTTATGATGTCGTTTGGAAGAGTATCCAACGACCTTCCTGTTAAACTTGAGTTCAACCTCATGGGGAGTTAATTAAATCGAGCCAGCGAGGGCTTGGTCGAGATAATTGACAATCCATGGGTGCCTCTTCCTGGGGGAATCTTTGGGTATTGAGACTCTTGATTCCGGTATACTCGAGTATTACCATTCCTGTTCCTGTTTGGCGTTCGGGCCCGGTAAGGGGTATGTTTGGTGAACGAGATTTTGGCGTTAAACTGGTGATCTACTAGACTGGTTCCTTTATTTGAACGTTGACGGAGGGTCAATAAGGCTGGATCAAGTATTGCAACGGGGATTTGGCTCCTGAGAGCCACCTGTATCCATGAAACTGTGATGTTCGTTCATTTCTTTTACTTGATGCGGATATGTGTCCTATAAATGTTTTCTCATGATTTCTACTGTTGTATTTTTGGTACCTCATTGAGCTTCTAGCTCACCCCGTTTCGTTATCCTTGTTTTCCTTACAAGAAATCACCTTTTGAAGATTATGATGTTTGAAGCATGAGTTGAGCTAGTTTTAGTATTCTTTTGTATAACTCCTCGATAGTTGGAAAACCTTAAATGTATTTTAACCAAACAATTCCCTTTTGAATTGTAAATTTGCAACCATGTGTATATAAAAGTGTTTAACCATGTTCCTAAGTTGATTTGGTTTGGAAATGTTCTTTTCTAGGGTTATCTAAAGTTGTTGTGCTTGTTTGGGTTTCGGATAGTGAATGTTATGTTCTCGAAGTTCTTTTGAGCGGTTGGTAGGGTTTACTCTCGTTCCGGATCCGTAGTCCCGGCGAGAGCTGGGCAGGCAGTCCGCCGAACCCTTTGGTTCACCTTAGGGTGAGGTGGGGCTGTCACAGTTGGCATCAGAGCCTGCTTCGCGAGGTCGCTGCGCGGAGTGAGCTTGGGCCAGGTGGTGGATAAGTTTGAAGGACTAAGTGCTCGTTTGAGCGTAAGCTATGAATCATAACTGTATAGGCCTTAAATCTTTCTCATGGTATCTGAGAACCATAGATACGTATGTCAGGTAGGAATTACAAATATAGATGATTTACTCTTGGGACTGGCCAGCTCGAGTGGTGAATTATCTTATTTTGGATTCTTGTGCCCGAGTACGAAAATGGATGAAAGCCTAGGGTAGAAATGATTTGGACGCATTAGAAATCTGATTCTACGGGATTTATATGATGTGTTAGGGATCACTAAGAATAATGAACCCTGCCTAAGATCTAAATTGTGATATTCTTGTAGAGTATAGATGGAACCCTAGGGGGAAGCTTTTTGTTAGTTGTTAATGACCCCTTCACTTCCACAGGATTTTTGCTTGTATCTGACTGACTGTTACTGTGTGAATTGTTTGATATAGTCGTGTTATATGCATATTTGCTTTTGAATTGATTCGGACGTAGTATACATATCTGACTTACTGACCTCGCTAGTTTGTATTTTGTATTCGCGCCTCGAGTCTAGATTAGTTAATCCAATGGAAGGAACACGTAGTGGACGAGGCCGGGGCCGTTGACGTAGGCAACCCTTGGATGAAGGGAAAAATCGGGAACCAATGCCTGAACCCAACCTTGAACCTGGACTGGACCCTAACATTCAGGTAGCTGCCACTATCCAACGTATGACCGACCTTCTGGCTCACGTAGTGGAACAGCGAGGCCAAAATCCTATTACTCAGCCGGGAAATCGTGGTAATCATGCCGAGGGTGAGGATAAAGCTGTTGAACGATTTCAAAAGTTCTCGCCACCGAAATTCCTTGGAGGACCAGACCCTGACGTGGCCGAGAGGTGGCTAGAGAAGATGATTGATATCTTTGCCGCGTTACACTACATTGAGGAGCGACAGGTGGCTTTTGCCGTCTTTCAACTGGAGGGAGCTGCCCGTTCTTGGTGGAATATCATAAGGCTGAAATGGGAAAGAGAACAAACCCCAAGGACGTGGGTGAATTTCATGAGAGAGTTCAACACGAAGTATTTTCCACCTCTGATCCAGGAAAAGAAAGAAGATGAGTTCATTAGGCTCCGCCAGGGAACTCAAACCGTCGCCGAATATGAGAGCCAGTTCACCAGGTTGTCCATGTTCGCTCCCGAGTTAATTGTGACCGAGCAAAGAAGGATAAGGCGTTTTGTCCAAGGATTAAACGTTGAGATTCAGAAAGACCTGGCTGTAGCCTAACTCAGTACCTTTAGTGATGCGGTGGAAAAAGCTCAACGAGTTGAAAATGCGAGGTTACAAGTCAGGAACATCCAAACCAAGAAAAGGGGATTTCCTGGAAATAGCTCAGAGCAAGGGGATAAGGGTGCACCTCCTAAGATTGGAAGGGGAAACGGGAGAGTACAATTACCGATAATGTCAAGTGGTGCCTCACAAAGAGGCTCAGTCTCCGCTTCCCGTGGTCCCTGCGGGTACTGTGGGAAGGCGAATCACACAGAGGAGGTCTGTTGGAAGAAAGGAAGAAAATGTCTGCGTTGTGGGAGCGCGGATCATCAAATCGCAAACTGCCCAGGCTGATCTCGAGAAGGGAGCAGGAACCAACAACCAACCACGACCAACCCTGACCAGTCGAAGGGGGAGAAGAATGGACCAAAGGTGTCGGCTCGGGCGTATGCCCTGGAGCAACATCAAGCCCCTGACTCGTTTCAAGACGAGGAAGGTAAGATTCTGGTATTCCACCGTTTGACTACTAGAATGGTGTATAAGAAGGGGAAAGAGGTTGGCCAGTGAAGGGGATAGAGGTTGGTTAGCTAAGTATGATGCTCAATTTAACTGTGAGAAGGAAGCAGTAAAATTTTGTATTCCGAAGAAGGCGATGATAAGGAATTTCGAGGACGAAATTCTTCTAAGGGGGAAAGAGTGTGACAACTCGAAAATTTTCTTATTTTCAAGCCTTTATTTTATTTAATTGCACGCCTTTTTTATATTTTCATTGTTAGAAAATTTTCTAGATAATTTTTATGAGTAAATATGGTTTCAAAATCATTGTTCAAGTATAAGTTAGTTCATGAGATTTTAGAAGTGTATACCGGGCGTGGGACCCGCTAGTGCGGAAAGTTCTGTAAAATTCAGCCAGTTAGGTTAAGTTTCGTATACCGGGATTAATTTAGCAGGTGTTAAGAGATAACTAGAGGTTACTAGATGAATTGGTGTGAGAGGGACAAAAGGATAACCATGTATTAAATGAAAGTGACAAGTGTCACTTGGAGATTAAGTCTTACTTTTTGACCACTATTCACTCTTTTACCATTTTACCAAATAAATCAAAAATTGACCAAAAATGTCTTCATTTCCATGCTTCTTGTGGCTGAACTCCTCCAAGGAAAAAGAAAGGAAATCCTCTCCAAATTTCTAACTCCAATCTTGTTCAATCTTCAATTCCAACTGTTTAATCTTGTATTTGTTCCATAAAAACCCTTAAGTGAGTGGTTGTGAGGTGATTAGTGAAGTGGTTTGGAGGATTAAGGTGCTAAGTTGCTCCTTTTCTTGGGTTGTGAAGGTGAGTAACTAAGGGACCTTTCTTTCTTCTCAATAATGTTTGATTATTGACTTATGTGAGATGAAGTGATGGATTAAGGTGTTGTTTCATGACTTTTGGTGAAATTTGGTGCATTTTTCTATTTAATCATGATTTTTCAGTTTTCATATGATTTTTATGGTGTGGCCTTGGATGATGGTTGGAAATGATCTAAAATGAAGCTAGAGGGTGTAAGTTGTGGCTATTTGCGGAAAATTTCCGCATTGAAAGGAAATTTCGGAAGTTAGGGTTTCATTTAACCCCATTCTGTCTGGTACTGTTTCTCCTAGTTAGAGGCCGAATTAGCCTTGGGTTAAAACATGAAAGTTGTATAGGATGGTATTTTGTAGTTACCTACAAAATTTCAGCTCAATCGGAGCAATGTAGCCCATGAAAAGACTGAAATACCCCTGCTGTCCTGTTTCTGTCCGAAACTGAAATTCAGCTTTGGTAATTGGTTAATTTGATTGGGAATACGACTGATTTGGTTGTTTATGTCTTCTTAAGAAATATATCTTGGTATCTTAGCTTTCGGATGGCTTTGGAATCACTTGAATTGGACTTAGGTAGCCTGAGTTATGGTTATTTAACCAGAATGCGGTTTGTTACCTGTTTATGCGGTTCTGGTTTGGTACATTGACATTTTGACCTAGTTTCACTACAAACTGGACTGAATGGCCTTCTTCAACATTGTAGTCCTTTTCCTTAGCTTCGAAACGGTGTAAATTACACCTCAATCTGATAAGGCTTCAGTTGCGTTAATTCCGCTAAGCAACAGCAAACCTGCCTTTTGTTTTCCAACCCAAACTTCGTTTTCGCATATGTCCTAGTTTGATTTTGCACTTATACGTTCCATATGATTTTACTCTAGTGATATGTGGATTCGGTTTATGACTCGTATTCGAGCCTTATGGTGGCTCTAATTAAAGTGTTTGATAGCTTGTGATTTGTGGATGTTGAGGTTTGGTTGGAAAGTAAAGAAAGACAAGGGAAATGCTGTCAAAATTTTCGTGGAGCTTCTGCACAGTCTCGGGAAATTTACTATATCTTGATGTAGGAATGTCGGAATTGAGTTCCGTTTGTTGCGTTTTACACTAGATTCATAGGGCTATAAACCGTGTAAATTTCAGACCGTGGTTATGTCTGTACCATTTATGGTGATTTTTCAAAATTTACTGAAATATTGTACCTGTTCTGTCTTTCACTGGATAAAGCGGCAACTTGAGGATTGAATTTGACTGACTAGCGTTCTGAATCTTATGAGGGTGTTTTCTGGAAAGTTATAGCCCTTTGAATGTATTTTCCAACGGTATAACTTTTACTTATTTTGGACTTACAAAACTTGAGATATGATTTTTCATATAGGGTTGTGCGAAACTGGAAAATCCTGTTTTCCTAGTATCGATCTTACTTTCATTTTCTACTTCAAATTTGGAGTTGGTCAGTCATTGTAGGTAGGGTTTTGAGGTTGTTCATGCCTTTAGGACTAATCGTTATCTTTTCAATCCAAAGTCATCTCTTCGCTTTACATTAATGGTTCCTTTGGATAGGCACCTGACTTGTAATCGAGTTTTACTTGCGAATTCCACTTATTAGGTCTTGGAGTCCAGTCTTAAGTGTTTGCCTTGATTGTTCTAGGAGGTGCCGGCGAGTAAAGCCATACTTGGGAAGGAAACTTTTGAAATTATCCTTGTCTGATCAGGTGAGTGCACCACTCCCCTGAATTATTGCTCAACTGGTTTGCTGTACTTGCAAATTGCTATTTGAATGTCTTTCCTGACTGTTTATCTTGTATGAGACGAGAGTGTACTTTATCACACTCGTTCTCTTGCCTGTACTGAACAAACTGGAATCTATTACTTGTACTTGTTATGTACTTGAACTTGTTATGATGTCGTTTGGAAGAGTATCCAATGACCTTCCTGTTAAACCTGAGCTCAACCTCATGGGGAGTTAATCAAATTGAGCCAGCGAGGGCTTGGTCGAGATAATTGACAATCCATGGGTGCTTGTTCTTGGGGGAATCTTTGGGTATTGAGACTCTTGATTCCGGTATACTCGAGTATTACCATTCCTGTTCCTGTTTGGCGTTCGGGCCCGGTAAAGGGTATGTTTGGTGAACGGAATTTTGGCGTTAAAGTGGTGATCTACTGGACTGGTTCCTTTATTTGAACATTGACGGAGGGTCAACAAGGCTGGATCAAGTATTGCAACGGGGATTTGGCTCCTGAGAGCCACCTGTATCCTTGAAATTGTGATGTTCGTTCATTTCTTTTACTTGACGCGGATATGTGTCCTATAAATATTTTCTCATGATTTCTACTGTTATATTTTTGGTACCTCATTGAGCTTCTAGCTCACCCCGTTTCGTTATCCTTGTTTTCCTTACAGGAAATCACCTTTTGAAGATTATGATGTTTGAAGCATGAGTTGAGCTAGTTTTAGTATTCTTTTGTATAGCTCCTCGATGGTTGGAAAACCTTAAATGTATTTTAACCAAACAATTACCTTTTGAATTGTAAATTTGCAACCATGTGTATATAAAAGTGTTTAACCATGTTCCTAATTTGATTTGGTTTGGAAATGTTCTTTTCTAGGGTTATCTAAAGTTGTTGTGCTTGTTTGGGTTTCGGACAGTGAATGTTATCTTCTCGAAGTTCTTTTGAGCGGTTGGTAGGGTTTACACTCGTTCCGGATCCGTAGTCCCGGCGAGAGCTGGGCAGGCGGCCCACCGAACCCTTTGGTTCGCCTTAGGGTGAGGTGGGGCTGTCACATATACGGGTATAAAACTTGTAAATTGATGCATTTTCTAAATGAAGTTTTGAAACCTCAATTTCTTCATGTAATTTGGCTTTGTATTGTTAGTCTTTTAATATAGTATATGACCACAGGACTCGAAAGAGTTCAAGGGGACGAACCAGGGTTAAAGTGAAGGGTTGCAATTGATTGGTGAGTGTTCCAACTGCATGTTCCATGTTCATTGTTGTTAGAAATTAGCTAGACACTTGATTTGACATTTCATACTTTATCACACTTGATCTAACTTGACTAAACACTTGATATCTCATTCATGCATGCACAAGTATATTGATTTGAAATACTTGAAATACTTGAAAATGTGACTTGCTGGGCATTACTTGTGACTTGATCGCGCACTCAACCTCCATGAACTTGAAATAATTGATCTTGCGTGCGGACTTGCATGTTTATGTGCATGATTGAAGACTGGATTGTGACAGCCCCACCTTCCCCTAGGGCGAACCAAAGGGGTTAGCGGACTGCCGGCCCAGTTCTCGCCAGGACTACAAAGCTTATCACACCCAAAACACATTCGTATCATTGTTATAGCGTTCGAACGCTTCCATAGTTCCGAAAATCGAAAACAAAAAAAATGAACAGCGGATGAACAGTGACTGCCACGTCACTATCCGGCCGGAATCTGGTCGGATTGTCGGTCGGATTCCAGGTCGGATAGGGGGCAGTAGCCCAAAACAAAGTGGTCAAAAGCCCCCTGTCAATCCGGCAGGTAATCCGGCCAAGAACTGGCCGGATTGGTGAATAGTGACATTGCCAAATCTTTTGTTTCCTCACTTGATTCCCATACTCGCACAAGTCCAAACTAAACACAGGTAACATGTATCCACTAATATAGCAAGTACATACCAAAGCCATATATAACATATACAAGTGAGAAAACACTTTCATAATTCTTTGAATTCCAAGTTTTACAACTCAAAAGGGGTCATAGAATCCAAATACATATAGGGTTTCTCACAATCGAGGAGCTATACAAACAAAAGAATGTCTCATTAGCTCAACTCTCCTCAGAACATTTTTCCAAAAGTTGTTCCTGTAAGGAAAACAAAAGTAACGAGGGTGAGCTTACGCTCGTGAGGTACCGAGGAGACACACAAGTATAAACATACTTCACTATAGTTAACCAAGGCACATAAAGAAGTAAACCAACATGAAAGGATGCAATTGGCTCTCAAGAGCCACTTTCCACTGCCCGTACTTGATCTCAAACCCGTTGACACTCCGTCAACCTTTAAAGAGAAGAATAAATCATAGATTTCCACTTTACACCATATTCATTCCACCGATCACCCCCTTACCAGGCCCGAACACCTCACAGTAACAAAGAGGGTAATACTCGAGTATACCATAAAGTCGAGGAGTTAACACTCCACTCGACTAGCAGTGAACCCAAGGTCCGTTATCGATTTGCCCAAGCCCTTGCCGACTCGACTCGAATAACGACCAATGGGGTATGAGCTCAGATATCACATTTAAGTTGTCGGGCATAGCCCCAAACAATGTCAAATCATGCACATATACAATTTCACAGTTGAACAGTAACAGTAATACGAACAAGAGATCGAGAGCGACAAAGTACACTCTCGTCTTATTCAAGTCATTCAAGTTCACATAGCAAGTATAAACAGTCATTTAAGCATTAGATCATATAATCGTACACTTACCGAAGTAAATAAGCAAATTCACAAGTTCGCTTCAGACGTAGGCCCTGGATCACCGGCACGACCTATAACAAGCAAGAAAATCACAATTGAGACTCGAACACGAGTCAAATCATTACAAATGAGCCACTAATATAATATACCAAAAGTGAAATGGGGTGACGATGGTGTGGAGCACGAATAATCCCAAAATCCTTCCATTTCTACTCACACCACTCTCAACTCAAGGTTACTCAAATTTCTTATCATTTGGGCAGCATTTCCCTTAACATTTCTCATTTCCAACCTATCATTCATCACCCAAACTATCACAAGTGCAAATACAATTTATAGGCTATTCAATCCACCTCCTTAGGGTCACAATACCCTTGAATCTCAACTAGTTACAAGCTCTTGAACCTTAGATGTAGACACCAAATTTTGAATTGATTTATATGCTTCGTTTTAGTGATAAGTCTTGTCTATTGATTTTTGTTTATCTCATGATTTTTGTTTTAAAT
Source organism: Coffea eugenioides (assembly GCF_003713205.1). Lineage (NCBI taxonomy): Eukaryota > Viridiplantae > Streptophyta > Magnoliopsida > Gentianales > Rubiaceae > Coffea > Coffea eugenioides. The sequence goes on from NW_020863142.1 coordinate 17,481, forward strand.
GGTTTGCATTTCTGTTTTGCCCCTTTAGATGTTATTTTATTTTATTTTTATTTTTAGTTTTATTTACCTTTTAGTCTTTTAGTTTTTGTTTTTTGAGTTTTAGCGTGGAAAATCATGGAAAAATGGAAAAAAGGAATGAAAAAGGGAAAAGGGAAAAGGGAAAAATAGTAACTTTGTTTTGTTTATCTATTTTAGTCATTTCTACTTAATTTATCTTTTATTTTTGTTTGGTTTATTTAGGGAAAAGAAAAGAAAAAACAATGGAAAAGGAAAAAGAAAAATGTGAAAAAATTGAAAATGGCCACTTTATTTAGTTATTTTAAATTGTGTTCAATTCTGGTATTTTTGTTATTATTATTATTTCCTTTTATATTTTTTATCAATATTGTTTTAATTACTTCAAAAAAAAAAAAAAAAAAAAAAGGGATAGCCGCGGCAAGCTGCATTTGTAGCAGCTTGCAAGGAAAGTTTGGGACGGCTCCTTGGGCTGCAAATACAGAAGATGGCTGGGAGTGTTTAGGGTTGTGAGGTTTCTGGTATAAAAAGCAAAGGAGAAAGCCAGCCGCAACAGCGGACAGAAAAAAACAAAAAAAGAGAGGAAGCTTTTCTTGGAGGTTGACGGCTAGAGAAAATTCTGGGTAGAGGACATACGAGAGAGAGGTGACAGCCGAAACTTGGAAAAACGAAGAGAGAAAGCTAGAAGGGAAAAGACAGAGAGTGGGCGGCTGAAGAAAGCAGAAAAACAGCGACTGAGAAAGAGTGATAAAAGAGTGAGGAAGATTTACGGTGGATTAAGAGAAAAGCAGTGAGTTTTAGAGGTGTTGGTTCAGGAAACTTTGGGCAGCAAGAAGGTTTTGGATTCGTTGAGGCAAGGCAAAGAATCAGGAAGCGCATCTGCGGGAGAGACGAAGGAACAAAGATTTCATCTTTTGAAGTGCATCAAGATTCGGTCAAGGTTTAAAGGTAACATTTTTTTTTACTTTGGATTTGTTTGTAAGTTGCTGAGTTATGTTTGTATGCTGAAAGTCTTAGTCTTTGCACTGGATTGCATTCTTCATGTGAGTTTCTATCCGTGAATCTGGTTTGATTTTGGAGGAGAAGGGATTTGCGTTTAGCTGTGTTCGTTTCTAATGTTCATGGCTGTTTCTTTTGGTGATTTTTATGTACAATCTGGGATTGAAATTTGCATGCTGGAGTGCTGAATGTTGTGTTTACTGGCTTAAGGTCTAAGCTGGATATTTGGTAGGATGTTAACCATGTTGGAATGAAAACTTTTGCATGAGATTAAACACAGCTAAGTTAGGGACTTAAATCTGGAAAATTGCGGTGAGCTTGGGAGCAAAGGGCCGCAAGCTTTGTTTTTTATTGCAGAAAACTGCGGCATCTCCTCTCTTTCCTTCCATTACTGTTTTGCTGTTTACTTTCATCTTTGATGGTCAGATTCATTTGCTCCGTTTCAACCCTGCAATGAACTTGCATGTTTGGTTAATGATGGATAGGTAGAAACCTGCTTCTGATAGACCTGTTTGCATGATAGAATGGGTAGAGTTGCGGCTGGAAAATTGCCGCAAGCCTGGAAACCAAAAATGCAGCAGTATTGTTTGTGTCTTTATTGCAGAAATGCACCCCTGAATAAGTTCAAGTTTGCTAGTTTCATAGTTATCCTTTGGTTTTTGCATGTTAAAGCTCTACCTCAAATTTTTCTGAGCTATGTAAGCTCCCGAATGAAATTTGCAGCAGAGAAAAGGCTGCTGTATCTGTTTTGTTGTTCTTTTCTCCGTGGTCTTTCACCAAGTTGGCCATCTCAATTTGATGGTTAATTTGGTGTGGAAAGGGGTAGTGTTTGATTGGTATTGAGTTTGCATGCTTGGGGGCTGAAATACTTGATTTAGATCAAATACTTTGCTGGAAAATAAACAATCAGTTTTGCCGAGCCATTTTGCATGTTTTTTCCAGATTTTTTGCACTAGATCTTGCCAAGTTTCCTGCTTGTTTGAATGGTGGTGACTATGAAGTGGGTTGTCTAGTCTGAATTTGTGATGTTGGTTTGGAAATATCTAATCAAAGTTGTGCTCAAGAAATCTGGTCTTGAGGGAGATGTGCAGCAGATTTCCTTTTTCGGTTGTTAGAGCATATGAAAATTGCAGAAGTGAAGTTCTTCGTAGCTTGCATGAATTGCATGAAAAAACTCTCTGAAAATTGCACTTTGGCCCCCCAAGTCTCCCTTTATTTCACTAGAACCCAATCAATTAAATAATTTCATCAATTTGGTCCTTGGTAATTTTAATTCGTGCAACTTCATTGCTTATTTGCTTCAATTAACTACCATGCTTTGTTTCAATTGCGCTTAAGACATGACTTTAGGGGCTTTATGATCAAGTGAGCTTTGTTTTGCGCATTTCTTTTAATTTTTCCAAATAAATTGGTACCTTGACCATTTCTTTTATTTTGGAGGATAAATAAGTGATTTCACTTCATTGGGGCCCAATTGCAAGGGAGGTAACCTCTATCTCTTTGATTTTCATTTCTCTTACGTGCTCCTACGTGTTATGTGAATATGCATGTCTACTTCGCTTTCCTTACCTCCTTGCATGCATTTACTTGTTTTTTTACTTTTATTTAAGTTTTATGGGGTATGTGTACACCTCTTGGCTTGTAATAGATAGGGCTCGGAGAGCATCTGGTCCATTTTCCCTTCCCCTTTATGCTTTTATGGGGTATGTGTACACCTCTTGGCTTGTAATAGATAGGGCTCGGAGAGCATCTGGTCCATTTCCCCTTCCCCTTGGTTGCTTGTTTTTGTTGCTACATGTTTAATTGCTTTATTAGGCTCTTGCATCTAGTCGAGCATGCTAAATGCTATGTGCTATGTGTTTACGAGTATTTTGGCATGTCTACTTGCTTTCATAGCCATGAATGAATGGAATGGATGAATGTACGTTTCCGCTAGTCCAACGCTAGTCGGAATTCATAGAATGGGCTAGTCCAACGCTAGACCCTTAGGGATTTCCCCTCATTAGCATATCATTTGCTTGTTCACCACATATCATGCATTTTTCTTAGTTTTATCACTTGGCATGCTCCTCGAACCCCCTTTCCCTTCATTTTAGGATTTTTGCATATCATGATAGTTGTAGGGTCCATTTGCTTGAGGGTCCCCTTCTGATAAGGGAAACGAGCGAGTGTGGCTACTCGATAGCCTTAGCACGCTAGTTTTGCCTTCTAATCAAAGGGAAAATCGAAGTCGACAAGTTAGGAGTCATTCCCATACCCGACCTGATGCATTCCCTTAGGTTCATTCATTCTCATTTATCACTCACTCATTCTTTTCAATTCACATTTTCCTTTCCTTATTGTTCATTTTGATTTCTACTTCACAAAATTGCATTTAATTACACCTATATGCACTTATCACTATATTTCATACACTTGCACACAAACACTTGGAATTTTCATACAATTGCACACGTGCACCTTTTCATACACTTGCACACAAACACTTGGATTTTTAATTTCTTTCATACACTTCCACACTTGCACCTTTGAGTCTCATTTGCATTAATCGACCTCTATGGGGGTTTTCCTTTGTTGGCCGCCACAATTCATGTGGTTTGGGACCAAAAGCCTCACGAGAGACATCGTAGAATTTAGGATTGCATTTTCCTTTCCGTTTTGCATTCATATAGTCATATCCAACGTGCGAACATACATTGGGTAGAAAAATTAGGAAAATTGGTTTAAGTCACGCAACTAGCCTTGGCTAGGTCGAAGGGGTGCCTTGGATTTTTATCCTTGCCTTCCCCTTCGTCAAATGTGACCCCCGATCCCTCTTTTGGTTACGCAGACCCAAAAGTTCTCAAAAAGGGTTTATTTACTTTTTTTTATTCAAAAACAAAAATCATTTTTGGGTGACTTGGTACACCCTAACTCTATACCAAGTGGCGACTCCATTTTTTGATACCAAAACCCTTTTGAACTTCACTTGGCCAAATCGTCGCATTCTAAGTCCCATGGCCTTTTACTTTTCATTCCGCACACGTTCACATGTATATCACACACACTCACACCACACACATCATTCACCATTCAAAAAGTGGGGCGCGACAGTTGGCGACTCCACTGGGGACTTCCTAAGTGGGTCCAAGCATTTGACTTGGCCATTCTTTTCCTTTTTCTACCCTTTTTTATGCATTGCATTTGGATATTAGGGTTGCACTTTCCATTTTTAGGGCCTTTTGCCTCGTGCGCGTATCCAACTATTCCCTCACTCACGTACGTGTGATTGGTTGATTGGATGTATGTTTACTTATTTATCTCGCGCTTGCATTGCATTTGGGGGGGTGTGTCACCTTTAGAGCCTCGTGTGGTTCTCACCCCTTCCCTCAAAATAGGGGAACACTTCATACGTGCACGTTTACTTGCTTTTATCCCATTTTATTTTGTTTTTCGTGGGCGTTTCCCACACCGCCTTGTAGGATTAGGATCGATCGCCTTGGGTAGGCGGCTGGTGTGCTCTGCGCCCATAGCGCTACCTAAGGGATCACTCGAGCCACCGATCAAAGGCCCTGGGAGTGATGACCCTTCGCCTTTAGGTCTGAAGGCTTGGGAGCCGAAGCTTTATCGAGTCTAGGCATTAGTGAACCAAACCTCATGCATCCATATTAGCATTTTCCTAGGCTAGAGTCAGCCTCACCCTATTTTAAGCACATTAGGCACGAGGGAAGGGGTTCCACCCCTTTTACTTGTTTTATTGTATTTCTTCTTCTTAATTGCTCCCAATGTGTTATGTGTACTATCAATTGCACTAACCATTCTTTTGTTTTCTTGGCTTGCATTCATATGCCTTAGCAATAAGAGGCCCTTTTTAGCACTCTTTTAGTGACTCACCCACTAGATAGCTCACATGTTTAAATTTCAGTTATTGCACTTGATTCTCAATAAATACATTTCATTTTTAGACCTTTTCCCCCCAATGTATTATTTATATCCTTTAGGCAATATTTGTCATCGCTTTAATAACTGGCATCATGCATAAACCATAGAAAGGGAATGCCACATAGGGAATCCCGTGTTTAGGAATAAGCCACCTTGTGTCTCGGATACTTAGTCCAGTGAGACTTGCACGTTTACATTTTGTACCATCCAAAGGGGTAGTGCACAAGGTAAGGTAGGGTCCGATCATGTTCATAGAGTGATCTTTGGAATATGAGCATCTAATAATCACTTTTTGGCCATTTTATCAAAAATTGGTAAAAATCCCTTGCGTAAAAGGACATTAACTTGAAGAAATTCACAAATGATTCCTCCTATTGAGACGATAAATAAATTGAGGCCAAAATTTGATTTTTAGAAGGTCATAGACTAATGCACCTCAATAATTTTGAAATAACCAATGGCCGGACAATTCAACCAATCCATTTTGCCAATTCATTCAATTTCATTCATTTGACCATTCTACCCTTTTTAGGGTCTTTTGACCAATTTACCCTTTTTAGGGTCACCTGGTCGATTTTTCAATAAATCGTTAATTCATTTGACCAATTTACCCTTTTTAGGGTCACCTGGTCGATTTACCCTTTTTAGGGTCACCTGGTCGATTTTTGAATAAATCATCAATTCATTTGACCAACTTACCCTTTTTAGGGTCACCTGGTCGATTTTGAATAAATCATCAATTCATTTGACCAACTTACCCTTTTTAGGGTCACCTGGTCGATTTTGAATAAATCATCAATTCATTTGACCAATTTACCCTTTTTAGGGTCATTCGGCCGATTTTTTAAATCACTAGTTCAATTTCATTCATTTGGCCAATTTACCCATTTTTAGGGCAACCGAGCCGATTTTGAATAAATCAAATTTCGTTCAATCTATTTGATCAATTTACCCTTTTTTTAGGGTGATCTGATTAGTTTTGGATAAATTAAAGTTCATTCAATTCATTTGACCTGTTTCCCTTTTTAGGGTAATCCGGTCGACTTTTGATTTCATTTGACCAATTAGGGTTTCAATGTTGAATTTCAAAATAGAAAACCTAGACGATCTTGAAGAAAACCGTCCATTGCATCCAATCACTTGATCAATTAGGGTTTTGACCCGTAATTCACTGAGAAATTTTATCAACGAATTTCAATCTCTTTGATAGGAGTTCGTCAAGGTCAAACCCATGCGTTTTGCAAATCAAAGGTGATCAATCTATTCGGACGTTGTCCTCATTTTGACAAATCTCTCGTCACTCCAATGGCCAAATTTTTCAAATTATTTTTCACTCAATGAGTTGATCAGATCCGTCAGGTATGGTATAGTGTTTACCCTAGAGGATTGCATTTTCATGCTAGGCCTACCCTTGGCATAAAAGGGCTCCCCCATAGGACATGCATACCGATTTTGCAGTTTTGCCTACTAACTCGGGGTATTTTTCTTTTGTTTTCCCCTCCCCTGCATTCATAAAATGTTTCAATAAGGCGAAAACATTCTTCTATATCTGATGATAATTTTGGTCCAATAAAGTTTGAAGGTTACAAGTATTATTTGATTTTTGGGTAGATCTTGCCACGGGGACATGAAAGATCCATCTGAAGGCTCTAGGCCAAAATCTCTGAGAGGCTTTATAATTGTTTTTCAAAGGAAAATTCTGTTTATTTGATGTGTTAATACATTTTTGCTCTAAAAGGAAGGGAGACAAAAAGAGTATATATGTGGGGCTCTTTAGAAGTTTTTTCTTCTCATTTGTATCATAATTGAACGAGAAAATTTTGTTTCAAATTTTTTCAGCAATAAAAATTTTTGGACAATTATTGTTTTTTATATTCATGTACATTTCATTCTTTATTCTTACTCATTGGAGAGTTCATGATGAATTTTGAGAAATAAAACCAAATTGAGATTTTTTCTAACCTCAGTCTGAGGATTCACAAGTGTATACTCTCTAAAATCTTCATGCATACCAGGTGGGTGATCCGAGCTGTACAATAAAAGTGCTCAAAAATAAGAGAGGTCCTTCAAAAGGCCCAATGAGATACCTTTTCTCCTTCGCTGAACAATTCGTGTTTTGCCACTTCTATTGACCCTATTGGGGCAACCTTTACTTGGAAAGATGTCCATAGTGTCTAATTAGACTCAAATCACATCTAAGTGAAAGCGAAAGGGTGCATTATTCTTATTTGTTTTGAAAATTTGGAATGATACTTTGAGCATTCGTTTCTCTACCCATACAGATTTTATCATTTGCTCTCCCGTTTGAACCTTTAAAAGAATAACTTCGTTTCAAATAAGCGCCTTGATGATCACAACCCTACATGGGAAATTTTTTCGAATATCAAAAGGGGGAATGGATTCTCAATGAGCATTTCTTTACTTTGGTTTGTCATGAAACGTAAGAATGATGCTTTGGCCATCGTTTCTACCATTTAAACACTGCTTTATCCCTTGCATCCTCATTTGAGCCAAAATTACTGGTTCTTTTCAAAGCACTTATGATCGCCCCCACACTGGGGAAGAAGATTGGAGAATTTTCCAAAAGAGAGAGAAAAGCCAAAATGCTAAGGTTAAAAGGGAGAGAACCGCAAATTGGAAATTTGATTCCACTTGGGTTCCAATGTTGAGAAAAGAAAAGGAAGAATTTCATCTGGTGGATCATGTATGCTTCACAGGCGTCTTCCTCAGTCAATTAATTCAAATACATGCGAGAAATTTCGTCATTAATGAAAGTTTCCTTTCAGAGTTATTATAAGGAACGGAATACAAGTCAGGCCCTCTTCTTTTCCAATCAAACATTCTATCCCTAGTTATCCCTTTTTGAGCCTTCAGAATAAAATACTTCGTTTGGCAACCCCTGAGAATCGCAAACCCCACACTGGGGCAAGTTGAGTTGAAAAAGGAAAATTTCAAGAAGTGAAAAGCCACAAAATCAAAAACAAAAGAAGGAAAAGAACCTCAGTTCAAAATTAAACTGGGGCAAATTTTGTGAAAGTTCAAAAATGGCCGAAGGCCGAAAAATCAAAAGAAAGAAAATGAAAGAGAAAAAGCCTCAATTGAGCAAAAACTGGGGCAAATTCTGATTTAACCCTAAAATAGGGTTGACGCAACAATGCGATCTCAGATTTTTCAAACCGCTTTTGAAATCCGTTTTCAAGCCTTAACCTTTCTAAGCACCCCACCTGACCCCATTACAAAAGCCGAAAGTCCTGACTTCTGTTCTTTACAATGGCCCTGTCAAGAAAATTTCTGATGCCGGAAAATTTTAGTTGTATTCTGAATTGATTAGGTGTGAGGTTGACACTGCTCTTTATGTGAAACCCCGCGAGGGCATTTTTGAAAAAGGAAAAAGAGAGCGAATGAAAAAAAAAAAAAAAAAAAATAAAGAAGAAAAATGCAAAAAGATTTGATGATGAAAGTCCCTGGTGAATGATGAGGAAAATACAAACAAATTCTGAGATCTTTGAGTTCAAAATAAGGGCAATTTTGGGAAAAGTGCGATCATTGATGCAATGTCCTTGGAAAATTATCTTTTAACTCTCGTTTCAAGCCACATTACAAGCTCACAAAGTCCATCGTTGACTTATTCTTTCATGACAATCCAAAGTGAGGATTATGCTCATAAAAATCCATCGATCACTCATGATCCTAAGGGTATAACCAGATTTCACATGTTTAGCTATCATTTCTACCCAAAATTTTGCAAGCCCATGAAGCTTATACGTTGACTAAGTTTTCTTAAGAAATAAGGGTGACAAACTCTTTGCTTTCACTAAGATGTGGTATTGAAGGGATTACATACCATCTGAGCACATGAATAAGACAAATCTTGACATCCCATTTCCAAATCAGAAGTAACGCCCATTACCCAAAGCTTAGATGCTAAGGTAAGGAAGAAATCTCTGGTAATTTGGCATTATTTTGAGGAATTCATCATAAAATTTTCTGTGTGGTTTTAAGCAAGACGTTCAGTTTCTTACTTTGTTCAAATAAATGGAAGGGCATCCAAACCAATTTTTGCAATCAAATGGGCCCATACTGGGGCAAAAAAAAAAAAAAAAAAAAAATTTTTTTTTTTTTTTTTTAGCAAGATTTCGCAAAACAAGCCCACACTGGGGCAAATTTTTTATATAGCTTGTTTGAGGAATTCATCAAAGGGTCAAGCAAGACTTTCAAATCAATCACGCTGCCCTTTTCATGAAAAGTTAGGTGCATGTAAGCCCCTGTGCAGGTATTCACAGTTGAAGTCGACGAAAAGCTTCTGAGTTGTGGAAGGCCGATGCCGAAGAAAGAGAAGAAGGAGGGAAAAATGGCCCGACACTGGGGCAAATTATTTTGAAAAAAAATTCTCTCGGAAAAAGAAAAAGGAAAAATCAAAAATCACGTTGGGCCTGGATTTTGTGCCGCCAACATTTCAAATATCAAGTTGGGCCTGAGTTTCGTGCCGCCAACATTCCAAATATCACGTTGGGCCTGGATTTAGTGCCGCCAACCTCACTTTATCACGTTGGGTTTGGTTTCCGTGCCACCAACTTCACAAAAGTCACGTTGGGCCTGGATTTTGTGCCGCCAACTATCACAAGATCACGTTGGGCCTGGATTTTGTGCCGCCAACTTCACAAAAGTCATGTTGGGATTGGTTTTAGTTCAACCACCGTTAGCATCGAGTCTATCTCACTAACGTGTGCGCTTTCATTCAACCACCGTTAGCATCGAGTCTATCTCACTAGCGTGTGCGTTTCTATTTCACCACCGTTAGCATCGAGTCTATCTCACTAACGTGTGCGTTTCTATTTCACCACCGTTAGCATCGAGTCTATCTCACTAACGTGTGCGTTTTCACCCTACCACCGTTAGCATCGAGTCTGTCTCACTAACGTGCGTGTTTTCATTCTACCGCCGTTAGCATCGAGTCTATCTCACTAACGTGCGTGTTTTCATTCTACCGCCGTTAGCATCGAGTCTATCTCACTAACGTGCGTGTTTTCATTTTACCGCCGTTAGCATCGAGTCTATCTCACTAACGTGCGTGTTTTCATTTACCGCCGTTAGCATCGAGTCTATCTCACTAACGTGCGTGTTTTCATTCTACCGCCGTTAGCATCGAGTCTATCTCACTAACGTGCGTGTTTTCATTTACCGCCGTTAGCATCGAGTCTATCTCACTAATGTGCGTGTTTCATTTTACCGCCGTTAGCATCGAGTCTATCTCACTAACGTGCGCGTTTCATTTCTACCGCCGTTAACATCGAGTCTATCTCACTAACGTGCGTGTTTCATTTCTACCGCCGTTAGCATCGAGTCTATCTCACTAACGTGCGCGTTTTCATCCTACCGCCATTAGCATCGAGCCTATCTCACTAATGTGCGTGTTTCCATCCCACCAACACTCTATCTCACTTCAATTCGTCCAATTTTACATTTCTGTCCGGGTCTATCCCGTGGGTCTATCCCAATTTTAAATTTCTGTTCGGGTCAGTCCCGTATTAGAATTTCTGTTCGTTGGAATCTTTTGCAGCCCAATAACACAGGTAAGTATTTGGTGTCTACTTCTTTGTCTCAAGTTTTTCCAAAACTCAGACAAAGAGGGGCAAACTGTAGACACCAAATTTTGAATTGATTTATATGCTTCGTTTTAGTGATAAGTCTTGTCTATTGATTTTTGTTTATCTCATGATTTTTGTTTTAAATGGTTTGCATTTCTGTTTTGCCCCTTTAGATGTTATTTTATTTTATTTTTATTTTTAGTTTTATTTACCTTTTAGTCTTTTAGTTTTTGTTTTTTGAGTTTTAGCGTGGAAAATCATGGAAAAATGGAAAAAAGGAATGAAAAAGGGAAAAGGGAAAAGGGAAAAATAGTAACTTTGTTTTGTTTATCTATTTTAGTCATTTCTACTTAATTTATCTTTTATTTTTGTTTGGTTTATTTAGGGAAAAGAAAAGAAAAAACAATGGAAAAGGAAAAAGAAAAATGTGAAAAAATTGAAAATGGCCACTTTATTTAGTTATTTTAAATTGTGTTCAATTCTGGTATTTTTGTTATTATTATTATTTCCTTTTATATTTTTTATCAATATTGTTTTAATTACTTCAAAAAAAAAAAAAAAAAAAAAAAAAAAAGGGATAGCCGCGGCAAGCTGCATTTGTAGCAGCTTGCAAGGAAAGTTTGGGACGGCTCCTTGGGCTGCAAATACAGAAGATGGCTGGGAGTGTTTAGGGTTGTGAGGTTTCTGGTATAAAAAGCAAAGGAGAAAGCCAGCCGCAACAGCGGACAGAAAAAAACAAAAAAAGAGAGGAAGCTTTTCTTGGAGGTTGACGGCTAGAGAAAATTCTGGGTAGAGGACATACGAGAGAGAGGTGACAGCCGAAACTTGGAAAAACGAAGAGAGAAAGCTAGAAGGGAAAAGACAGAGAGTGGGCGGCTGAAGAAAGCAGAAAAACAGCGACTGAGAAAGAGTGATAAAAGAGTGAGGAAGATTTACGGTGGATTAAGAGAAAAGCAGTGAGTTTTAGAGGTGTTGGTTCAGGAAACTTTGGGCAGCAAGAAGGTTTTGGATTCGTTGAGGCAAGGCAAAGAATCAGGAAGCGCATCTGCGGGAGAGACGAAGGAACAAAGATTTCATCTTTTGAAGTGCATCAAGATTCGGTCAAGGTTTAAAGGTAACATTTTTTTTTACTTTGGATTTGTTTGTAAGTTGCTGAGTTATGTTTGTATGCTGAAAGTCTTAGTCTTTGCACTGGATTGCATTCTTCATGTGAGTTTCTATCCGTGAATCTGGTTTGATTTTGGAGGAGAAGGGATTTGCGTTTAGCTGTGTTCGTTTCTAATGTTCATGGCTGTTTCTTTTGGTGATTTTTATGTACAATCTGGGATTGAAATTTGCATGCTGGAGTGCTGAATGTTGTGTTTACTGGCTTAAGGTCTAAGCTGGATATTTGGTAGGATGTTAACCATGTTGGAATGAAAACTTTTGCATGAGATTAAACACAGCTAAGTTAGGGACTTAAATCTGGAAAATTGCGGTGAGCTTGGGAGCAAAGGGCCGCAAGCTTTGTTTTTTATTGCAGAAAACTGCGGCATCTCCTCTCTTTCCTTCCATTACTGTTTTGCTGTTTACTTTCATCTTTGATGGTCAGATTCATTTGCTCCGTTTCAACCCTGCAATGAACTTGCATGTTTGGTTAATGATGGATAGGTAGAAACCTGCTTCTGATAGACCTGTTTGCATGATAGAATGGGTAGAGTTGCGGCTGGAAAATTGCCGCAAGCCTGGAAACCAAAAATGCAGCAGTATTGTTTGTGTCTTTATTGCAGAAATGCACCCCTGAATAAGTTCAAGTTTGCTAGTTTCATAGTTATCCTTTGGTTTTTGCATGTTAAAGCTCTACCTCAAATTTTTCTGAGCTATGTAAGCTCCCGAATGAAATTTGCAGCAGAGAAAAGGCTGCTGTATCTGTTTTGTTGTTCTTTTCTCCGTGGTCTTTCACCAAGTTGGCCATCTCAATTTGATGGTTAATTTGGTGTGGAAAGGGGTAGTGTTTGATTGGTATTGAGTTTGCATGCTTGGGGGCTGAAATACTTGATTTAGATCAAATACTTTGCTGGAAAATAAACAATCAGTTTTGCCGAGCCATTTTGCATGTTTTTTCCAGATTTTTTGCACTAGATCTTGCCAAGTTTCCTGCTTGTTTGAATGGTGGTGACTATGAAGTGGGTTGTCTAGTCTGAATTTGTGATGTTGGTTTGGAAATATCTAATCAAAGTTGTGCTCAAGAAATCTGGTCTTGAGGGAGATGTGCAGCAGATTTCCTTTTTCGGTTGTTAGAGCATATGAAAATTGCAGAAGTGAAGTTCTTCGTAGCTTGCATGAATTGCATGAAAAAACTCTCTGAAAATTGCACTTTGGCCCCCCAAGTCTCCCTTTATTTCACTAGAACCCAATCAATTAAATAATTTCATCAATTTGGTCCTTGGTAATTTTAATTCGTGCAACTTCATTGCTTATTTGCTTCAATTAACTACCATGCTTTGTTTCAATTGCGCTTAAGACATGACTTTAGGGGCTTTATGATCAAGTGAGCTTTGTTTTGCGCATTTCTTTTAATTTTTCCAAATAAATTGGTACCTTGACCATTTCTTTTATTTTGGAGGATAAATAAGTGATTTCACTTCATTGGGGCCCAATTGCAAGGGAGGTAACCTCTATCTCTTTGATTTTCATTTCTCTTACGTGCTCCTACGTGTTATGTGAATATGCATGTCTACTTCGCTTTCCTTACCTCCTTGCATGCATTTACTTGTTTTTTTACTTTTATTTAAGTTTTATGGGGTATGTGTACACCTCTTGGCTTGTAATAGATAGGGCTCGGAGAGCATCTGGTCCATTTCCCCTTCCCCTTTATGCTTTTATGGGGTATGTGTACACCTCTTGGCTTGTAATAGATAGGGCTCGGAGAGCATCTGGTCCATTTCCCCTTCCCCTTGGTTGCTTGTTTTTGTTGCTACATGTTTAATTGCTTTATTAGGCTCTTGCATCTAGTCGAGCATGCTAAATGCTATGTGCTATGTGTTTACGAGTATTTTGGCATGTCTACTTGCTTTCATAGCCATGAATGAATGGAATGGATGAATGTACGTTTCCGCTAGTCCAACGCTAGTCGGAATTCATAGAATGGGCTAGTCCAACGCTAGACCCTTAGGGATTTCCCCTCATTAGCATATCATTTGCTTGTTCACCACATATCATGCATTTTTCTTAGTTTTATCACTTGGCATGCTCCTCGAACCCCCTTTCCCTTCATTTTAGGATTTTTGCATATCATGATAGTTGTAGGGTCCATTTGCTTGAGGGTCCCCTTCTGATAAGGGAAACGAGCGAGTGTGGCTACTCGATAGCCTTAGCACGCTAGTTTTGCCTTCTAATCAAAGGGAAAATCGAAGTCGACAAGTTAGGAGTCATTCCCATACCCGACCTGATGCATTCCCTTAGGTTCATTCATTCTCATTTATCACTCACTCATTCTTTTCAATTCACATTTTCCTTTCCTTATTGTTCATTTTGATTTCTACTTCACAAAATTGCATTTAATTACACCTATATGCACTTATCACTATATTTCATACACTTGCACACAAATACTTGGAATTTTCATACAATTGCACACGTGCACCTTTTCATACACTTGCACACAAACACTTGGATTTTTAATTTCTTTCATACACTTCCACACTTGCACCTTTGAGTCTCATTTGCATTAATCGACCTCTATGGGGGTTTTCCTTTGTTGGCCGCCACAATTCATGTGGTTTGGGACCAAAAGCCTCACGAGAGACATCGTAGAATTTAGGATTGCATTTTCCTTTCCGTTTTGCATTCATATAGTCATATCCAACGTGCGAACATACATTGGGTAGAAAAATTAGGAAAATTGGTTTAAGTCACGCAACTAGCCTTGGCTAGGTCGAAGGGGTGTCTTGGATTTTTATCCTTGCCTTCCCCTTCGTCAAATGTGACCCCCGATCCCTCTTTTGGTTACGCAGACCCAAAAGTTCTCAAAAAGGGTTTATTTACTTTTTTTTATTCAAAAACAAAAATCATTTTTGGGTGACTTGGTACACCCTAACTCTATACCAAGTGGCGACTCCATTTTTTGATACCAAAACCCTTTTGAACTTCACTTGGCCAAATCGTCGCATTCTAAGTCCCATAGCCTTTTACTTTTCATTCCGCACACGTTCACATGTATATCACACACACTCACACCACACACATCATTCACCATTCAAAAAGTGGGGCGCGACATTAGAAAAGCCCCAAATATATAAAACCCTAAAACTGAAATTTCCCTTAAAAGCTGGATTTTCTACACTATAACCCACAATTAACATATAGAGGCTCCAAATTATTCAATAGAAGGCTATCATTCCATAGCCAACCATAATATATCATATAAAACAGAAAATTCACCAATAAATATGAAAATGGGACAAACTCAACCATAAGTCAAGAAATATTCCACAAAATGACATGCTTCACCACTAGAATCCATTAATTGATCATTATTATCATCAAAGAGGAGATATTTTGACAACTCACCTTGTCAACTCCAAGAAGCAAGGTGGTTAGTGGTTCTTCTTCACAAATGGTGTGAGACCCCGCAAATTTTCTTATTTTCTAGGTTTTATTCTATTTAATTGCATGCTTTTCTGCATTTTCTTTATTAGAAAAATTTTTTAAGATAATTTTTATGAGTAAATATAGTTTTTAAATTATTTTTCTAGTATCGGTTAGTTTTTGAGAAATTAAGAGCGTGTACCGGACGTGGGACCCGCTAGTGCGGAAAGTTCAGTAAAATTCGGCCAGTTAGGTTAAGTTTTGTATACCGGGATTAGTTTAGTAGGTGTTAAGAGATAATTGGAGGTTACCCAATGGATGAGAGTTGGAGAGACAAAAGGATAGCCATGCATTAATTAGAGTGCCATGTGTCACTTGGTGGTTAACTCTTGGACTTTGACCACTATTCACCACTTTACCAATTAATACAAAAATTGACCAAAAACATCTTCATTTGCAAGCTTCCTTGGCCAGCCATCTTCAAGAGAAAAGAAGAGAAAACTCCCAACTTTCTTGCCTCCAATCTTGTTCAATCTTCTAGTTCAACCGATTAAACTTGGATTTCCTTCATAAAAACCGTTAGTTTAGTGGTAGTAAGGTTGGTTGTGAAGTGGTTTGGAAGACCAAGGTGCTAAGTGCTTCATTTCTTGAGTTGGTAAGGTGAGTAGCTAAGGAACCTCTCTTTTCTTCTCAATAATGTGTAATTAGTGGCTTATGTGAGTCAAAGAGATGGTTTGAGGTGTTATTTCATGACTTTTGGTAGAAATTGGTGAATTTTATATTTATCCATGATTTTTCTGTTTTTATATGTTTAATATTGTGTGGCCATAGATGATGGCTTGGGATAGTCTAGAATGAAGTTATAGTGCGTAAATTGTCGCGAATTGCGGAAAATTTCCTCTTTGTGCGGAAAATTCCAGAATTAGGGTTTCAATTAACCCCATTCTTCATGGTACAGTTTCTCCTAGTTAGAGGCCCAATTGGCCTTAGTATAAAACATGAAAGTTGTATAGAATAATGTTTTATAGTTTTCTGTAAAATTTCAGCCCAATCGGAGCAACGTAACCTGTGAAAAGACCGAAATACCCCTGTTTCCCTGTTTCTGTCCGAAACTGATAATCTGCTTCTGTGATTGGTTAGTTTGACCGGGAATACTACTGATTTGGTTGTTAATGTCTTCTTAAGAAATATATCCTGGTATCTTAGCTTTCATATGGCTTTGGAATCACTTGAATTGGACTTTGGTAGCCTGAGTTATGGTCATTTAACCAGAATGCGGTTCGCTAACCTGTTTATGCGGTTCTGGTTTGGTACATTGAAATTTTGACCTAGTTTTACTACAAACTGGACTGAGTGGCCTTCTTCAACATTGTAGCCCTTTCTTTTAGCTTCGAAACGGTGTATATTTTCCCTCAATCCGGCAAGAGTAGCTTCAGTTGTGTTAATTCCGCTAAGAAACAGCAAATCGGCCTTTTGTTTTCCAATCTAAAATTCGTTTCTGCACATGTCCTAGTTTGATTTTGTACTTATACGTTCCATTTGATTTTACTCTAGTAGTATGTGGATTCGGTTTATGACTCGTATTTGAGTCTCATTGTGCTTGTTTGAATGTTTTAGGGCGTGACGGTGATTCAAGGCGCTCTTTGGGCGGAAGTGTATGAAATTTCATTTGCTTGCTTGGTGAGTGTACCACTCACTTGCTTGTTACTATGTGGCTTTGTTACACTTGAAATTGATGCCTAGAATGCTTATTTGCACCGTTGAAATTGGTTCAAGTGAGGGTGTACTTGATCACTCTCACCCTTTATGTCTTACATATGACTGTTTACTGTGTTACTGGAATGGTATATGAATATATTGGAATTGGTGTCGTTTGGACGAGTATCCAACGGCCATTACTGTTATCACTGAGCTCAACCCCATTGGTGGTCAATTGAATCGAGCCGGCAAGGGCTTGGTCGTGAAAATTGACGAGCCATGGGGACTGTTATATGGAATCTTGTAGTATGAGACTCTTGATTCCGGTATATTCGAGTATTACCAATTTTCCACTGTTTGGAGTTCGGGCCCGGTAGGGGTATGTTGGGTGGAAGGAATGGAGTAAAGCGGAGTCTACATTTGGTTACACTTTGTACATTGACGGAGGGTCAATGAGAAACGATCAAGTATGGCGAGCGAGGAAAGGGGCTCTTGAGAGCCGTCCGTATCCTTTTACCATTGTTATTGATATGTGACTTTATTTAGCTTCCTTATTGAATGATTTGGGATTGATCGACTCCATGCATAATTGAACTTCCTTGCTTGAGTGAAAGTATCTCACTGGGCGTAAGCTCACCCTATTACTTTTGTTTTCCTTACAGGAGTTTGAAACTTTTGTGAGACTAGGACCTTTGGTTGCCGAGTTGAGCTTGAGTAAATACATTTTGAATAGCTCCTTATTGGGCAAAACCTTAAGTGCAATTTGATCCAACCTTTGCGTTTGAGTTATAATTTGCAAACCGGACATGTATAAACTTGTTGGATAACTTTTGTATGCTATTCTGACGTGTCCGGCACTGTTTATGTCGATTCCGATTTTCGTTTCTTTTATTTTGTGATTTTGACTTGTTTGAGCGCACTTTTATTTTTTCCCGGAACGTTTTAGATCGTGTTTAACTGCACCGTTAGTCCTGGCGAGAGTTGGGCAGGCAGTCCGCTAACCTCTTTGGTTCGCCTTAGGGGAAGGTGGGGCTGTCACAGGTGGTATCAGAGCCTAGGTTTGAATTGGCCTGGGCGTGTTAGAAATGCTCGACTTGAGGATTATTTTGATTGTTTCCCTTAAGATTATTTATGATTATTTACTCTTGTGGTGTAGGATGGACGGGCCTAGTGGTAGCCTTACTGGTGAGCGACCCTGTGGAGTGCTCCCGGCGATTAAGTACCAGATTCGGCCAAGAGGGGCCGTCGTACGTTGGAGTCCAGCTAACCGCCTCCGACGTTGTGAGTACCGTCACACTTACGCCTACCCTAACACTGTAGTGTTGGCTGTGGTAGAGGAACGAAAGGAGTTGGCGAAGGATAACGCTAGGCTTGAGGCCGAAGTGAACCAACTAAGGGCAGCTAACGAGAAACAAGCCGAGCGAATCAAGGAGCTAGAGTACGACGTGATCGAAGGTCAAGATAGGGTGGACGACCTTTGCGCCCAACTTGGAGAGGCACGTGAGCGTATGACTAAGAGAGCTAGGAAAGTTAGGGTTCGAGCCGAGTCGATCTTGAACCTTTGCGACGATTTGCTCGAGGAGGAGAGTGACGAGGCTTCGTGTGCAGGGGGCGAGGATGGAGGTGAATCCACCCCATCGGGTGGGTCCACTAGCCCGACGACCGACTGAGCCGTCACCCTTGGGGTATTTTGGAGGATTTTGACTACCGTATATAGGACGGATAGGGAATGGTAGACCTGGGAAAGAACTTTAGCTAGCCATTTTTGTACGTTTGGACTAGCAATGTATATACTAATATTGATGATGTTGTTCCCTTGTGGATTGTCTTTGTTGTACTTGACTGACTGTTAATATGTGCCTTGTTTGACTTTGTTTTGGTGACTTTGCTTTGGAATGTGTATATGCTTTATTGTAAAAGCGTTTGGTTTCTTACGTACATGTATTGTTCTTTTATTGTTCTAGTTACATTTGTCTAGATTGAATAGATTCTATGGAGGGCACCCGTAGTGGTCGGGGACGTGGGCGTGGGAGTAGGCAACCCACGTCTGAAAGGGGCACTGGGGAAACTTCGTCTGGACCCAACCCTGAACCTAGGGTTGACCCTAACGTTCAAATAGCTGCTGCCATGTAGGAAATGACTAATTTATTGGCCCAAGTGGTGCAGCAACAGGGTCAAAACCCTAATTCTAACCCTGGAAAACCCTGGCAATCACGTGAAGAGCGAAGACAGAGCTCTCGAGAGATTCCAAAAGTTTGCTCCACTAAAGTTCCTTGGGGGGCCCGATCCAGATATAGCCGAAAGGTGGCTAGAGAAAATGGTGGATATTTTTCTTGCCTTGCACTACACTGAGGAGAGGCAGGTGACCTTTGCCGTCTTTCAGTTAGAAGGGGTGGCCCGTTCCTGGTGGAACGTCATACGGCAGAAGTGGGAACGGGAGCAAACGCCCTGGACCTGGGTGAACTTCATGCGAGAGTTCAATGCTAAATTCTTCCCTCCTCTAGTCAAGGAACAGAAGGAAGATGAGTTTATCCGACTTCGCCAAGGGGCCCGATCTGTAGCGGAATACGAGAGTCAGTTCACCCGCCTATCCAAATTTGCCCCCGAGCTGATCATGACCGAGCAGCGGCGAATAAGGCGATTTATCCAGGGTTTGAACGTAGAAATTCAGAAGGATCTCGCGGTGGCCCAGATTAATGCTTTTAGCGAGGCCGTGGAGAAAGCCCAACGGGTGGAGAGCGCTAGGCTACAAGTACGAAACTTTTAGGCAAAGAAGCGCGGTTTTCCTGGAAGTAGTTCAGGGCAGGGGGATAAGGGTACCCCTCCCAAGTTCGGACTGGGAGCCGGAGGTGGATGACAGTCGGGAGAAGGCAGAGGGGTTCCGTCCAGGGGTGGCCCAGCTGGGAGAGGCCAGGTAGGAAATTTCCAGAGGGGTTTAGGTTCGGCGTCCCGTGGACCTTGTGGGTACTGCGAAAAGCCAAATCATTTTGAGGACAACTGCTGGAAGAAAGATGGGAAATGTCCGCGTTGCGAAAGTGCAGACCACCAGCTTGCCACCTACCCAACCCTAAGGCAAGACGAAAAGGGAAGTCAACCACCGTCAAACACCAACGCTAGACCAGCTGAGGGAGATGGGACGAAACCTAAGGTCGCGGTTTGAGTGTACTCATTAGAGCCACAGCAGGTCCCAGATTCCTCTGAGGTCGTAGAAGGTACGATCCCTGTATTCCACTGCTTTGCAAAGGTTTTAGTAGATCCCGGTGCCACCCATTCCTTTGTCATCCCTAATTTCATGTGTGACATTGATATAAAACCTGCTAGTTTACCATACGACCTAGAAGTTAGTACGCCTACGGGGGATCATCGTTTGGTTACTAGCCTAGTTTATAAGGACTGCGAGGTTTGGGTAGGAGAGAGAAAGTTGTTAGGGGATTTGATATGCCTGTCTATTAAGGGATATGATGTGATTTTGGGCATGGACTGGTTAGTCAAGTATAAAGCCCAACTAGATTGTAAGAAGAAGATGGTAGAATTCCGCATTCCTGGCGAGGCGACCCTAAAGTTGGATATAAGGGGTAGGTTAGCCTCATCTGCTTTGATCTCGGGTATTCGAGTTAGGAAATTGTTAAGTAGAGGGGCGCAAGGATTTTTAGCCTTTCTAATCAACACCCCCACGGATAAATTGAAGGTAGAGGATGTGCACATTGTACGGGAATTTTTGGATATATTCCCTGATGAGTTAGTAGCCTTACCTCCGGAAAGAGAGATAGAATTCAAAATCGACCTGTTATCGGGAACCTCGCCTATCTCAAAAATCCCGTATCGGATGGTTCCTGCTGAAGTTAAGGAGTTGAAGTTGCAGTTATAAGACCTTTTGGAGAGGGGATTCATTCAAGAGAGTGGGTCTCCTTGGGGAGCCCCTATGTTGTTTGTAAAGAAAAAGGATGGAAGTTTGAGGATGTGTATCGACTATCGGGGCCTGAACAATGTCACGGTTAATAATAACTATCCACTGCCCCACATTGATGAGTTGTTTGACCAGGTGCAAGGAGCAGTGGTCTTCTCGAAACTGGACCTTCGCCAAGGGTATTACCAGTTGTTAATCAGGAAGGAGGATATCTCGAAAACCGCTTTCAATTCGAGATATGGGTATTACGAGTTCGCAGTTATGCCCTTTGGACTAACCAATGCTCCTGCCACCTTCATGGACTTAATGCATAGGGTTTTCAAGCCCTACTTGGATCGATTTGTCGTAGTCTTTATCAATGACATTCTAGTTTACTCCAAGACACGTGAAGAGCATGAGCAGCATTTGAGAGTTGTTTTACAGACCCTAAGGGAGCATCAGTTGTACGCCAAGTTCAGTAAGTGTGAATTTTGGTTGGAGAAAATCTCTTTCTTAGGGCACGTAATTTCCCCAGAAGGCATCTCGGTTGACCCGGCGAAAGTAGAGGCCGTGACCAATTGGAAGAGGCCAGAAAACCCCACAGAGATTCGTAGCTTTCTAGGGCTGGCTGGGTACAACCGGCGTTTCATTAAAGATTTCTCCAAACTAGCCGGTCCTTTAACCGACCTGACAAAGAAACATGGTCGGTTTGAATGGAATGCCCGATGTGAGACAAGTTTCCAAGAGTTAAAGAAAAGATTGACCATGGCTCCAGTTCTAGTCTTGCTTAACGGAGTAGACGGGTTTGCCGTTTATACCGATGCGTCGCGAGAAGGCCTGGGATGCGTTTTAATGCAGAACCGGAATGTGATATCTTTTGCCTCAAGAATGTTGTAACTCCACGAGCAGAACTACCCAACCCACGATCTTGAGCTAGCCGCGGTTGTTTTCGCTCTGACAAAGTGGAGACATTACTTATACGGGATAACGTTCGAGGTGTACTCAGACCATAAAAGTCTTAGATACCTCTTCTCGCAGAAGGAATTAAACATGAGGCAGCGACGGTGGATGGAATTTCTGGAGGATTACGACTGCACTATCAACTACCATCCGGGGAAGGCAAACATAGTGGCTGATGCCTTAAGTCGCAAGGCTCAAGTAGCAGGATTAATGATCAAAGAGTGGGATTTGTTAGAATCCGTTTGCGAGTGGAAACCCTGTCTTGGGAGTCATCAGGTGGTTTTTGGTAATATTAAGGTAACATCCACCCTACTGGAGCGAATTAAAGAAGCGCAAAAGGAGGATTTGATGGTGCGGAAGTGGGGAGAGAAGATGGAAAAAGGGGAATTGACTGACTTCAACTTTAGTCCTGAGGGTATTCTAAAATACCGAAATCGAGTGGTGGTGCCTAAAGATGAGACGATAAAAATGGAGATCATAGAGGAAGCTCATCGGTCCAAGTATACAATCCATCCGAGTAGTAGCAAGATGTATCAGGATCTGAAAGGAGCCTATTGGTGGGACAATATGAGAAGGAAATCGCTCTATACGTGCAGAAATGTCTCGTTTGCCAACAAGTTAAGGCGGAGCATCAAAAATCATCAGGCTTACTACAACCTCTTGAAATACCCGAATAGAAGTGGGAAAACGTCACAATGGATTTTGTTTCAGGTTTGTCGGGAACGCAACGAGGACACGATGTCGTTTGGGTGATCGTTGATCGATTAGCCAAATCGGCCCATTTCTTACCAGTAAACATGAAATACTTGTCGCGCCCCACTTTTTGAGGTGTGCAAGTAGTGTGATATGTATGTGAACGTGTGTGAAAGTGAAAATAAAAAGGCCGTGGGATTGTGAAATGCGACGGTTTGGCCAAACAAAGTTCAAAAAGGGTTTTTGAATGGAAAATGGAGTCGCCACTTGGTATAGAGTTAGGGTGTACCAAGTCACCCAAAAAAGTGATTTTTTGGAAAGAAAAGTAAACAAACCCTTTTTAAGAGACTCTTAGATCTACGTAACCAAAGAAAGGGATCGGAGGTCACATTTGATAAGGGAGAAGGCAAAGGCAAAGCCTAAGGTACTCCCTTACCCTAGCCAAAGCTAGTTGCATGACTTAGCCCTTCTTTTCTTAATTCTTCTACCCAAAATATGTGTTGCATGTTGGATGTGACTAATGGATATGAAAAAAATGCAATCCTAAATCTAAAATGTCTCTTATGAGGCTTTTTGGTCCCAATCACATGAGTTGTGATGGCCAATAAGGAAAACTCTCATAGAGGTCACGGGTAATGCAAATGAAGACCCAAATATGAGTGCAAGTGTGAAAATGTAAGAGGAATGCAAAAGAAAATAAAAACACAAATGTAAGTGCAAGTGTGCAAATGTGAGAAAAGTGCATGTGTGCAAATGTAAGAAAATATGCATGTGTGCAAATGTGAGAAAAGTGCATGTGTGCAAATGTAAGAAAAGTGCATGTGTGCCAATTGAGAAAATAAAGGTATAATGGTAGTAAATGCATATAAGTGCAATTGGGTGCAATTTGTGAGGTAGAAAATAAATAAGTGATAGGGAAATAAGAAAAATGTGCGAACATGGCATGTGGATTGAGAAAAATATAAGTAGTGAGAGAGTGTAGATGAAAAAAGTGATGATATAATAAAAATGAGAGTGTATGAACCTAGAGGAATGCATCAAGTCGGGTACGGGAATGACTTCTAACTTCATGATTTTAATTTTCCCTTTGATTAGAAGGAAGAACTAGCGTGCTAAGGCTATTTTGTAGCCACACTCGCTCGTTTCCCTTACCGAAAGGGGACTCTCAAGCAAATGTACCCTATAACTAGCATGAGGATGCAAAAACCTAAAATGAAGGGGAAAGGATTGGAGGAGCATGCCAAATGCTAGAAAACTAAGAAAAATGTATGAAATGTAGTGAAACATGCAAGTATGTACTAACGAGAGGGGACGGCCTATTGGGTCTAGCATTGGACTAGCCCTTTTCTAAAATTCTCTCACAAGCATTGGACTTGCGAGAGCTCGGGGGAAAAACCATAACCAGCGTTGGACTAGCCACGGTGACGCATTCATCCATCACGTTCATCTATGACTATAGAAAGCAAGTAGACATGCCAATCACCTATAAACACGTAGCACATAACACTTAGCATGCTCGACTAAATGCAAGAGCCTAATAAAGCAAATTAACACATAGCAACAAAAGCAAGCAATCAAGCTAATGAACCTATTACATTTGCTAACTAAAACAAATGGGGAAGAGGAAAAGTGAATAAAAATGCTCTCCAAGCCCTATCTATTACAAGCCAAGAGGTGTACACATACCTCATAAATAAATAAAAGAATGACTTAATAAAAGCAAAAGTAAATGAAATAAATGAAAGGAATTAAGGAAAAGCAAAGAAAGGAAAGTAGACATGCAATTCTCACTTAGCACGTTGGATTACATAGGGTCAAATAAGGTCAAAATAAGGGATAGAGTGTACCTCCCTTGAATCGATGCCCTAACGAAGTGAAATTACTAATTTACCCTCCAAAACAATAAAATGGTCAGGGTACCAATTTAATTAAGAACGTTAAAGAAAATATGCAAAACACAAGCTCACTTGGTCATAAAGCTCTTAAAATCACGAATTAAGTGCAATTCAAATAAAGCATGGTAATTACTTGAAGTAAACAAGCAATAACAATCGCAAAATTAAGGTTGCCAAAGACCAAATTGAGGGCATTATTCAATTGGTTGGGTCATGGTGAAATGAAGGGAGACTTGGGGGGTTAAAATGCAACTTTTCCTTTTTAACATGCATGCAGATTACGTAGAAGAGCCTTTCTTTTCTGTACCATTTCAGCCGCAATCTTCTTTCCATTTCATCATGCAAGCAGATTCAACAAGAAACCAGAATTCTACCTATCCATCATCGACTAAACATGCAACTTCATAGCAGGATTCGAAACAGAGAAAATGAAGCTGACCAGCAAAGATGAAAGTAAACAGCAAAACAGCAATAGAAGGAAAGAGAAAAAGTGCCGCAAGTTTTCTGCAATTTTTCCCAGCCGCAGCTTTTTTCATTTCATCACGGAGACCAGATTTTTGATTCAAATACACAACTTTGATTAGATATTTTTTAACCCAACATCACAACTTTAACTAAGCAACAAGCTGCTTAACTTTAAACTCCAAACAAGCAAGAAACAATAAAGGAACTGATGCAACAAAGAAATTCTGAACAAGACATTCATGTAAAATGGTTTGGCAACCTGAAATTCACTCTTTCGGTAAGTGTTTGAACATGACTCAAGCGTTCCAGCCCCCAAAAATGCAAACCCAACACCCCTTATCTAATTCCTCTTTCCAACATATAGGTCGACCAGCAAACTGGATGGCCGAAACTTTGGTGAGTAAATGTAGGTAAGAAAACAACAAAGAGCATGCAAAAGCTTTTTTTTTTTTGCTCTGTTGCAAATTGTTGCAGCTTCAACTTATTGTCATGTAACATCCCCAAGCATAATCCTCTAACCCCCATAAACTAAATGAAACAGCAGGGCATGAAATGCAGCAAAAGAGAGAGTGAAACTACGCCTAAAGCTACTGCCAAAGAGCACAAAACTTCAGCTAATGTTTCAAAAAATGCAGCGAAAGGTATTGAACAAGTGCCATGTCGCGGCCTGTTGCTACGCCGCACGTTTCTGCTTTACATACATGGGATACCAACAAACTCAACAAGCAAAACCCAGAAAGGGATCCCAAGCCATTCCAGAAACTTCAGCAACCCGAAAGATCAGATTTTTATCAAGATTGCTGCTAAAAAGTTTTAATCAACAGAAAAATTCTAGCTTTTCCCACAAAACCCTTGACAACGGAAACAAGAAAAGAAGGAAAACAAAATAGAACACAAGATTCATAGTTCATCCCTTCCTCAGCAGATTTACGGAAAAGAAAAACAAACCAGACTTCATCCAAGAGCTTCAAGTAAAGATCCAAAATATAGCTTTGATGGGGAACTTGGAAGTATACCTTAAAGAGTCGATAGAAGCTAATGCAGTCTGTGGGAAAAAAATCAGCCGATGAAGAAAGTTTCCAGCAGTTCCTCCTCCTCTTTCCTTTGGTTGCTGTTCCCTTTCTCTCTTTTGGTGTCTGTTTTTCCGCCCGTAGCCTCTCCCTTTTCCTTCACCCGATCCTTCTCTCTTTTCTCACTATCCTGTTACTCTTTCCCTCAGTCTGTCCTGGTTCCCTCGATCTCTTTCTTTTTTCCTTTGATTTCTGTTTTTCCACCTCGTCACCAATCTCAGATTGCTATTTCCCTACTCTCACTCCGCCGTCATCCAGAACCTCCCCTCCTTTTCTGAGCCTTTAGCTTTTCTTTTTATATCCCATCCAAACCCCTTAAACCTCATCTCAAGGGTTCAGAGGCAGCTTCAAGTCTCCGTTCCCCTCTCAGCCATCGGATGAGCTTCCATTTCTAGATTGTCCTGGGCTTGTAGATGAAAGCCAAGTGTAACAGTACTGTGATGATCTAACGGAGCCTACCCAAGGCCAATGGCCGAGAACCGCGGCTGCAATTCTCTTCTGCTGCAGCCGAGACCAAATGTTTCCCTTTTTTTTTTTAATCACTTAATTAATAATACAAAAATGACAATTTAAACAAACTTAAATAAAATATACCAGATTAGTAACCAAAAGATAAAAAATTTTCCTCTTTTCTTTTTTTCTTTTACTTTTTTTTACTTTACTTTTTTTTCAATAAAAAGAAATAAAACATATTTTTCCCCAATTTTCTCTCTTTTTGGCAAAAATTTATGCTAAAAGTCTTATAATAATAAAAATAAATAATTAAATAATTAAATAGCTAAGAGAGCCCAAAATGAATACAAAATACAACTAAAAAATAAAATGAAAATAAAATAATAGATAATAATAATCTAAAAAATACTAAAGTGCTATATAAATGCTAAAAGTCTAAGAACCAAAAATCATGGAATTAAGAGAATTATTACTAAAAATAAAAATAAAAAATTAGGATAACAATTATTTAAAAATTTGGTGTCTACAATACTCCATGGAGAAATTGGCTCAAGTGTACATGGACGAGATCGTAAGGCTACATGGTGTTCCTGTGAGCATCGTTTAAGACAGAGATCCCCGCTTCGTATCTAGGTTTTGGCAGAAATTCCAAGAGACTCTGGGGACCAAACTCAATTTAAGCACCACCTATCACCCGCAGACGGATGGACAGTCGGAGCGAACAATCCAAACTCTTGAGGACATGTTAAGGACCTGTATTCTGGATTTTGGGGGTAACTGGGGTCAACACATGACCTTAGTGGAGTTTGCGTACAATAACAGCTACCATTCGTCGATTCAAATGGCTCCATACGATGCACTATATGGACGGAAATGCCGGTCACCGATCTATTGGAATGAAGTTGGCGAGAGGAAGGCGCTAGATCCAGTGACTATTCCATGGATGGAGGAGGCTCGAGAAAAGGTTAAGTTAATACGACAACGACTCCAAACAGCTCAAAGCCGACAAAAGAGCTACGCGGATAATCGAAGAAAAGACTTGGAGTCCGAAGTGGGAGAGCATGTTTTCCTCAAGGTCACACCGTTACGGAGCATCACAGCGGGTAGAGGAAAAAAGCTCCAACCGAGGTCCGTTGGACCTTTCAAGATTTTCCAAAGGGTTGGTAAAGTAGCGTATCGCCTGGAACTACCGTCCAATCTCTCTTGAATTCACGACGTTTTCCACGTCTTGATGCTTAAGAAGTACTATCCCGATCCATCCCGTATCTTACAGCCAGAGGAAATTGAAATAGATGAATCGCTCACTTACGAAGAGAAACCTGTACAATTGCTTGACCGGAAAGTTAAAGAGTTGAGAAACAAGCAGATTCTGTTGGTTAAGATACTGTGGAGTGGGGTGGACGAAGCTACCTGGGAGGTGGAAGAAGAAATGCGAAAGAAATACCCTGAACTTTCCGTGAGTCAAGGTGAGAAATTTCGAGGGCGAAATTCTTTTAAGGGGGAGAGGGTGTGAGACCCCGTAAATTTTTTTATTTTCTAGGTTTTATTCTATTTAATTGCATGCTTTTCCGCATTTTCTTTATTAGGAAAATTTTTTAAGATAATTTTTATGAGTAAATATAGTTTTAAATTATTTTTCTTGTATCGGTTAGTTTTTGAGAAATTAAGAGCGTGTACTGGACGTGGGACCCGCTAGTGCGGAAAGTTCGGTAAAATTCGGCCAGTTAGGTTAAGTTTTATATACCGGGATTAGTTTAGCAGGTGTTAAGAGATAATTGGAGGTTACCCAATGGATGAGAGTTGGAGAGACAAAAGGATAGCCATGCATTAATTAGAGTGCCATGTGTCACTTGGTGGTTAACTCTTGGACTTTGACCACTATTCACCACTTTACCAATTACTACAAAAATTGACCAAAAACATCTTCATTTGCAAGCTTCCTTGGCCGGCCATCTTCAAGAGAAAAGAAGAGAAAACTCCCAACTTTCTTGCCTCCAATCTTGTTCAATCTTCTAGTTCAACCGATTAAACTTGGATTTTCTCCATAAAAACCTTTAGTTTAGTGGTAGTAAGGTTGGTTGTGAAGTGGTTTGGAAGACCAAGGTGCTAAGTGCTTCCTTTCTTGAGTTGGTAAGGTGAGTAGCTAAGGAACCTCTCTTTTCTTCTCAATAATGTGTAATTAGTGGCTTATGTGAGTGAAAGAGATGGTTTGAGGTGTTATTTCATGACTTTTGGTAGAAATTGGTGAATTTTATATTTATCAATGATATTTCTGTTTTTATATGTTTAATGTTGTGTGGCCATAGATGATGGCTTGGGATAGTCTAGAATGAAGTTATAGTGCGTAAATTGTAGCGAATTGCGCAAAATTTCCTCTTTGTGCGGAAAATTCCAGAATTAGTGTTTCAATTAACCCCATTCTTCCTGGTACAGTTTCTCCTAGTTAGAGGCCCAATTGGCCTTAGTGTAAAACATGAAAGTTGTACAGAATGTTTTTTTGTAGATTCCTGCTAAATTTCAGCCCAATCGGAGTAACGTAGTCTGTGAAAAGACCAAAATACCCCTGCTGCCCTGTTTCTGTCCGAAACTGATAATCCGCTTATGTGATTGGTTAGTTTGACCAGGGATACTACTGATTTGGTTGTCGATGTCTTCTTAAGAAATATATCCTGGTATCTTAGCTTTCATATGGCTTTCGAATCACTTGAATTGGACTTCGGTAGCCTGAGTTATGGTCATTTAACCAGAATGTGGTTGGCTAACCTGTTTGTGCAGTTCTGGTTTGGTACATTGAAATTTTGACCTAGTTGCACTACAAACTGGACTAAGTGGCCTTCTTCAACATTGTAGCCCTTTCTTTTAGCTTCGAAACGGTTATATTGCACCTCAATCCGACAAGAGTAGCTTCAGTTGTGTTAATTCCGCTAAGCAACAGCAAATCTGCCTTTTGTTTTCCAATCTAAACTTCGTTTCCGCACATGTCCTAGTTTGATTTTGCACTTATACGTTCCATTTGATTTTACTCTAGTAGTATGTGGATTCGGTTTATGACTCGTATTCGAGTCTCATTGTGCTTGTTTGAATGTTTTAGGGCGTGACGGTGATTCAAGACGCTCTTTGGGCGGAAGTGTATGAAATTTTATTTGCTTGCTTGGTGAGTGTACCACTCACTTGCTTGTTACTATGTGGCTTTGTTACACTTGAAATTGATGCCTAGAATGCTTATTTGCACCGTTGAAATTGGTTCAAGTGAGGGTGTACTTGATCACTCTCACCCTTTATGTCTTACATATGACTGTTTACTGTGTTACTGGAATGGTATATGAATATATTGGAATTGGTGTCGTTTGGACGAGTATCCAACGGCCATTACTGTTATCACTGAGCTCAACCCCATTGGTGGTCAATTGAATCGAGCCGGCAAGGGCTTGGTCGTGAAAATTGACGAGCCATGGGGACTGTTATATGGAATCTTGCAGTATGAGACTCTTGATTCCGGTATATTCGAGTATTACCAATTTTTCACTGTTTGGAGTTCGGGCCCGGTAGGGGTATGTTGGGTGGAAGGAATGGGAGTAAAGCGGAATCTACATTTGGTTACACTTTGTACATTGACGGAGGGTCAATGAGAAACGATCAAGTATGGCGAGCGAGGAAAGGGGCTTTTGAGTGCCGTCCGTATCCTTTTACCATTGCTATTGATATGTGACTTTATTTAGCTTCCTTATTGAATGATTTGGGATTGATCAACTCCATGCATAATTGAACTTCCTTGCTTGAGTGAAAGTATCTCACTGGGCGTAAGCTCACCCTATTACTTTTGTTTTCCTTATAGGGGTTTGAAACTTTTGTGAGACTAGGACCTTTGGTTGCCGAGTTGAGCTTGAGGAAATACATTTTGAATAGCTCCTTATTGGGCAAAACCTTAAGTGCAATTTGATCCAACCTTTGCGTTTGAGTTGTAATTTGCAAATCGGACTTGTATAAACTAGTTGGATAACTTTTGTATGCTATTCTGACGTGTCCGGCACTGTTCATGTCGGTTCCAATTTTCGTTTCTTTTATTTTGTGATTTTGACTTGTTTGAGCGCGCTTTTATTTTTTCCCAGAACGTTTTAGATCGTATTTAACTGCACTGTTCGTCCTGGCGAGAGTTGGGCAGGCAGTCCGCAAACCTCTTTGGTTCGCCTTAGGGGAAGGTGGGGCTGTCACAAATGGCTCCACCAAAGCCCTCAAACTAGCTTATCAACTTACTTATGTGGAGAAATTTGGAATTTTAATGGTTGGTTTACAAGATTAAGCAAGAAAAGAAGGAAAATTGAAGACGTTTTTCTCTTTCTTTGTCTCCAAGATGCACGGCCTAAGGGGAAGAAAATGGGAAGAATTTTGGGTCAAAATTTGTTTTAGTAAAGTTAAAGTAATACTAGTCAAAGTCCAACTTTCAATGGGAGGGCAACATGTGGCATCTGTTGTGTTTATCTCACCATCTTACTTACCTAAGTTTAATTATCTAGCTAACCTCTAATTAGCTCATAATACCATGAAATATAAGCTCTATATACAAAACTTCTTCAAATTATCCACATTTATCACACTTACCGCACTAGTGGGTTTCACATCCACTGTACACCACCATTACTACAAAAAATGACTTATTTTGGAAAAATGATTTAAAATTCATATTTTCTCATAAAATATCCCAGAAAATTCATATAATAAAGAAAATATAGAAAATGTGCACAAAAGGACAAAATAAATGCCTAGAAAATGAGAAAAATTTTGGGATCTCACACTCTCTCCTCCTTAAAGAATTTCGTCCTCGAAATTTCTTACATGGATTATCAAATAACTCAGGGTATTTGTTTTTCATCTCCTCCTCCATTTCTCAGGTCGCCTCTTCGACTCCATGGTTCTTCCACAGATTTTCACCATTGGAATTTGTTTATTCCTCAGCTCCTTAACCTTTCGATCTAGTAAACGCACAGGTTTCTCCTCGTAGGTAAGGGCTTCATCTACCTCAATTTCCTCCGGTTGCACAATGTGAGTCGGGTTAGGGTAGTACTTTTTAAGCATTGCCACGTAGAAGACATCGTGAATTTGGGACAAGCTTGGTGGCAACTCGAGTCGGTACGCTACTTTTCCAACTCGTTGGAGAATCGTGAAAGGTCCTACGAATCTGGGTTGGAGTTTCTTTCCTCTACCCGCAGTAACACTTCGTAGGGGAGTGATCTTAAGGAAAACACGATCCCCAACTTCAAACTCTAAATCTTTTCTTCGGTTGTCCGCGTAGCTCTTTTGGCGACTTTGAGCTGTTTGTAGTCTTTGACGGATTAACTTAACCTTTTCTTGGGCATCCCCCATCCAAGGAATGGTTGTAGGGTCCAAGACATTCTTTTCTCCTACCTCATCCCAGTATATCGGTGATCGGCACTTCCGTCCATAAAGAGCCTCATACGGCGCCATTTGAATCGACGAATGGTAACTATTGTTGTAGGCGAATTCCACTAAAGTCATATGTTGGCCCCAACTACCCCCGAAGTCTAAAATACAAGTCCTTAACATATCTTCAAGGGTTTGGATCGTTCGCTCCGACTGTCCATCCGTTTGAGGGTGATAAGTGGTACTTAGGTTCAGTTTAGTTCCCAAGGTCTCCTGAAACTTTTGCCAAAACCTCGACACAAAACGAGGGTTTCGATCGAAAACTATACTTACGGGGATCCCATGTAATCTCACAATCTCCTTCATATACACCCGAGCCAACTTATCCATGGAATACTTCATATTCACAGGTACAAAGTGAGCCGATTTGGTTAACCGATCGACGATCACCCAAACGGCATCATGTCCTTTTTGTGTTCTAGGCAATCCAGAAACGAAGTCCATGGTAATGTTCTCCCATTTCCATTCAGGTATCTCCAAAGGCTGTAGTAGTCTGGAGGGTTTTTGGTGTTCAGCCTTAACCTGCTGGCACACTAAACAGGTTTGTACATATTGAGCTATATCCCTCTTCATTTTATCCCACCAGTATAACCGGCGTAGGTCTTGATACATCTTGTTACTACCCGGATGGATTGTATATTTGGATCGATGAGCTTCCTCCAGAACCTCTCTTTTCAAATTGTCAACATTAGGTACCACTATTCGATTCTTAAACCTTAAAACCTCTTCGGGACCCAAAATGAAATCAGGAATTTCCCCTTTCTTCACCTTTTCCACCCATTTCTGAACCATTGGATCCTTAGTTTTAGCCTCTTTGATGCGACCCAATAGATTGGATGTCACACGGATATTTCCAAAGGTTATCTTCTTATGTTCCAACCTAGGATTCCACTCACCAACGGTTCCTAACATTTCCCACTCCTTGACCATTAACCCATATATTTGAGCCTTCCGACTTAGGGCATCAACTACTACATTAGCCTTACCCGGATGGTAATTGATGGTGCAATCGTAGTCCTCTAAGAATTCCATCCACCGGCGTTGTCTCATATTCAACTCTTTTTGAGAAAAGAGGTACTTAAGGCTCTTATGATCGGAATAAACCTCAAAGGTTACCTCGTACAGATAGTGTCTCCACTTTTTCAGAGCAAAGACAACTGCGGCTAGCTCTAAGTCATGGGTGGGATAGTTTTGTTCGTGGGTTTTCAATTTTCTAGAGGCAAAGGCTATCACATTCTGGTTCTGCATCAATACACACCCCAAGCCTTCCTCGAAGCATCAGTATAAACAGTGTAACTGTCTTTAGCATTAGGCAAGGCTAGAATAGGAGCCGTGGTTAACCTTCGCTTCAACTCCTGGAAGCTATTCTCACACTTATCACTCCACAAAACTGACAATTCTTCTTTGTCAAATCAGTTAAAGGACTGGCAAGTTTCGAGAAATCCTTGATAAACCGACGGTAGTAACCTGCCAACCCTAAGAAACTTCGAATCTCGGTGAGAGTTTCGGGTCTCTTCCACTCAGTCACTGCCTCCACCTTCGCCGGATCTACAACAATTCCCTCTTTCGAAATCACATGCCCTAAGAAAGCAACCTTCTCCAGCCAAAATTCACACTTACTGAATTTGGCATATAACTGATGATCTCTCAGGATTTGTAAGACCATCTTCAGGTGTTGCGCATGCTCCTCTCAGGTTTTTGAGTAAACCAAAATGTCATCGATAAACACAACGACAAATCGGTCTAGGTAGGATTTGAAAACCCGATGCATAAGTCCATAAAGGCAGCAGGGTCATTGGTCAAACCAAAGGGCATAACGGCAAATTTGAAATGCCCATACCTAGAATTGAAGGCAGTTTTAGGCACATCCTCCCTTCGGATCAACAATTGGCAGTACCCCTGTCGAAGGTCTAGCTTTGAAATGACCACTGCACCTTGCAATTGGTCAAACAATTCATCGATGTGGGGTAGTGGATATTTATTTTTAAAAGTCACGTTGTTCAACCCTCGGTAATCGATACACAACTTCAAGGTCCCGTCCTTCTTCTTGACAAAGAGAACCGGTGCCCCCCAAGGAGAACCACTCTCACGGATAAACCCTCGCTCCAACAGGTCTTGCAACTGCAACTTCAACTCTTTGAGTTCAGCAGGTGCTATTCGATATGGGGTCTTAGAGATAGGTGAAGTCCCCGGTAACAGGTTAATCTCAAATTCTATCTCTCTTTCCGGTGGTAGGTTTACTAATTCATCAAGAAACACATCTGGATATTCACCCACTACTGGGACATCTTGTACTTTTAACTTATCGGTAGGAGTGTTTATAAGAAAGGCCAGGAATCCTTATGCCCCTTTATTCAGTAGTTTCCTAGCCCGAATACCCGAAATCATTACAGATGAGGCTAGACTACCCCTCCCATGTAATTTTAAGGTCGCCTCCCCTGGGATAGGAAATTTAACTACCTTCCTCTTACAGTCCAGTTGAGCATCATACCAAGCTAACCAGTCCATACCCAATATCACGTCGTACCCCTTAATGGCCAAACTTATCAAATTCCCCAGTAGCTTCCTCTCTCCTACCAGATTTCACAATTTACATGCATTTTGCTAGTGATCAAGCACTGGTCCCTCGTAGGAGCACTTACTTCCAGATCATAAGGCAAACTAATAGGGGTAATATCAATTTCACACATGAAATCAGGGTTAATAAAGGAATGGGTGGCACCGGGGTCTATCAAAATCCTAGCTAGCCGGTGGAAGACAGGAATCGTACCTTCCACTACCTCCGTCGGATCAGGCACAGGATGTTGCTCGATAGAATACACCCGAGCAGGCACCTTCGATTTTGTCCCTTCCACTTTTGACTGTCCTGAAGTAGCCTTAGAGGATTGCGTAGTCCCTCTCGCCTCTCGGGGTTGGACCGGATAGCTGGCTATCTGGTGCTCCGCGCTCCCACAACGTAAGCACTTCTTCTCCTTCCTCCAGTAGTTATCCTCCGTATGGTTTGGCTTCCCACAGAAACCACACGGGCCATGGGAAACAGTAGCTGAGCTCCCCTGTGAGGCATTTCTCTATTGGCCTCGTCCAGTCTGACCACCTCTTGGCTGGGTCCCTCTCGCCATACTCGGAGATCTTCCCCCTCCGGCTCCCCTTCCAAACTTGGGAGGGGTACTTTTATCTCCCTGAGTCAAACTATTTCATGAGAATCCATGTTTTCTATCTTGGAAGTTCCTAACTTGGAGCCTTGCGTTCTCAGCTCGCAAAGCCTTCTCAACGGCATCACTAAAAGTGGTAATTTGGGCCACGACCAGGTCTTTTTGAATTTCTACATTGAGCCCCTGAATGAAACATCTCACCCTCCTTTGTTCCGTCAGAATAAATTCAGGGGCAAATTTGGACAAGCGGGTAAACTAGCTCTCGCACTTAGCCACTGATTGAGTGCCTTGGCGAAGTCGAATAAACTCGTCTTCCTTCTTCTCCTGGACCAAAGGCGGGAAGTACTTAGCATTGAACTCCCTCACGAAGTTCACCCACGTTCTTGGCGTCTGTTCTCTCTCCAACTTAGTTCGAATGATATTCCACCAAGAACGGGCGGCCCCTTCTAGTTGAAAGACAACAAAAGTAACCTGCCTCTCCTCCGAATAGTGTAGGGCAGCAAAAATGTCTATCATCTTTTCTAACCACTGTTCGGCCACATCAGGGTCAGGCCCTCCTAGAAACTTCGGTGGGGAGAACTTTTGGAACCTCTCGAGAGCTCGATCCTCACTCTCTACATGGTTTCCGGGGTTTCCGGGATTCCCGACAGGTGGATTAGGGTTGTGGCCCTGTTGTTGCACGACATGTACTAGGAGATCAGTCATCCGTTGGATAGCAGCGGCTACTTGAACGTTGGGATCAATTTGGGTTTTAGGGTTTGGTTCGGGCATAGTTTCCCTAGTAGCCCCTTCAGTCGCGGGTTGCCTACTACCGCGCCCACGGCCTCGTCCACTACGAGTGCCCTCCATAGATATAAATCAATCTAAGATCGAGGTACAAATATAACGTCAAACGACATATAACAAAACAGCTAGACATGAACAAATAATAGAAACCAATACCACATAAGGCATTTAAACACACAAAACATAGCTGCATAGTGCGCATAACTGTGTCAAAGTCAAGTACATGCAAAAGAATCCTATCAAACAAAAGGGGATCTTTCAGAAGTTCACTATACACCCTAGAAAAAAAAAGTCAAACAGTTAACGGTGAACTATCATCCTAGGTACCCCACCCACGGGGTCAAAACACGGCCCAAGGAACTCTAATCTAGTTCCCAACTGAGCCCATGGATTCACTTCCATGACTAGGACTGGGCATGACTCCTTCTCTAGGTGCCCCAACACCCGGAGCCTCCACATCCCTAACTACATTCGTAGAACGGTCGATAACTACTGGTAACTGCTCTCTCAGAGCATTCGTCCGCTCCTGCTCGATGGCTATGTCCCCCTGGAGCTCCCCAATCCGATCCGTTTACATCCTCAAGATGCCCCTCAGCCTAAGTATTTCAGTATGATCCTGGGCTGCAGCGCGTCTCAACCTCTTTCTCTGCTCAAGTACTACCACGACCACATGGTCGATATAAGAATATCTCTGACAACGGCTACAGCGTCGTGTACAACTAGCAGTATGCCAAAGCCGGATCAGACCTCCAGGCCTCTCCTGGTAATCGAAGACACGAAAACGCCTTCGCTATGGCTCACCTCCACTCCCACTAGCTCCATCCATGGCCTATAAGAAGATCCATAAGTGACCGCTTAGACAATGTGACAATACTTAATCATATTCTAACACAAATCCCTAAGATTCTCAAAAATCAAGTTCTAGTTTGCCCAGATTATCTCAACCTAGGCTCTGATACCAGCTGTGACAGCCCCACCTTCCCCTAGGGCGAACCAAAGGGGTTAGCGGACTGCCTGCCCAACTCTCGTTAGGACTACGAAGCTTATCACACCCAAAACACATTCGTATCATGGTTATAGCATTCGAACGCTTCCACAGTTACGAAAATCGAAAACAAAAAAAAATGAGCTACGGATGAACAGTGACTGCCACATCACTATCCGGCCGGAATTTGGCCGGATTGTCGGCCGGATTCCAGGCTGGATAGGGGGCAGTAGCCCAAAACAAAGGGGTCAAAAGCCCCCTATGAATCCGGCCGGTAATCCGGCCAAAGGCCAAAACCTCAAATTTTTTTTTCTCTGCATATCCGGCCTTGTATCCGGCCAGAAATTGGCCGGATTCGTGGCCGGATTTGGTGAACAGTGACATCGCCAAATCTTTTGTTTCCTCGCTTGATTCCCATACTCGCACAAGCCCAAACTAAACACAGGTAACATGTATCCACTAATATAGCAAGTACATACCAAAGCCATATATAACATATACAAGCGAGAAAACACTTTCATAATTCCTTGAATTCCAAGTTTTACAACTCAAAAGGGTCATAGAATCCAAATACATATAGGGTTTCTCACAATTGAGGAGCTATACAAACAAAAGAATGCCTCATTAGCTCAACTCTCCTCAGAACATTTTTCCAAAAGTTGTTCCTGTAAAGAAAAGAAAAGTAACGAGGGTGAGCTTACGCTCGTGAGGTACCGAGGAGACACACAAGTATAAACATACTTCACTATAGTTAACCAAGGCACATAAAGAAGTAAACCAACATGAAAGGATACAATTGGCTCTCAAGAGCCACTTTTCACTGGCCGTACTTGATCTCAAACCCGTTGACACTCCGTCAACCTTTAAAGAGAAGAATAAATCGTAGATTTCCACTTTACACCATATTCCTTCCACCGATCACCCCCTTACGGGGCCCGAACACCTCACAGTAACAAAGAGGGTAATACTCGAGTATACCATAAAGTCAAGGAGTTAACACTCCACTCGACTAGCAGTGAACCCAAGGTCCGTTATCGATTCGCCCAACCCCTTGCCGACTCGACTCGAATAACGACCAATGGGGTATGAGCTCAGATATCACAGTTAAGTTGTCGGGCATAGCCCCAAACAATGTCAAATCATGCACATATACAATTTCACAGTTGAACAGTAACAGTAATACAGACAAGAGATCGAGAGCGATAAAGTACACTCTCGTCTTATTCAAGTCATTCAAGTTCACATAGCAAGTATAAACAGTCATTTAAGCATTAGATCATATAATGGTACACTCACCGAAGTAAATAAGCAAATTCACAAGTTCGCTTCAGACGTAGGCCCCAGATCACTGGCACGACCTATAACAAGCAAGAAAATCACAATTGAGACTCGAACATGAGTCAAATCATTACAAATGAGCCACTAATATAATATACCAAAAGTGAAATGGGGTGACGATGGTGTGGAGCACGAATAACCCTAAAATCCTTCCATTTCTACTCACACCACTCTCAACTCAAGGTTACTCAAATTTCTTATCATTTGGGCAGCATTTCCCTTAACATTTCTCATTTCCAACCTATCATTCATCACCCAAACTATCACAAGTGCAAATACAATTTATAGGCTATTCAATCCACCTCCTTAGGGTCACAATACCCTTGAATCTCAACTAGTTACAAGCTCTTGAACCAACCTTAGAAAAGCCCCAAATATATAAAATCCTAAAACTGAAATTTCCCTTAAAAGCTGTATTTTCCACACTATAACCCACAATTAACATATAGAGGCTCCAAATTATTCAATAGAAGGCTATCATTCCATAGCCAACCATAATATATCATATAAAACATAAAATTCACCAATAAATATGAAAATGGGATAAACTCAACCACAAGTCAAGAAATATTCCATAAAATGACATGCTTTGTGACAGCCCCACCTCACCCTAAGGGGAACGAAAGGGTTCGACGGACCGCCTGCCCAGCTCTCGTCGGGACTCAGTCGTTCACTTCAATCCTCAATCAAAACCAGAACAAACCCATAAGAATAAACATAACAACAATCCAAAACTTAAGCGAAACTTATATACATTGCTATCTCAAAAGGAAATACAACCATCGAATACACAAAGGTTCTCAATTCACCATACAACCAGCCCGTGCCAAGCACTCGGGCGAGAACTATTACAAAACCAAAGAACTAGACCAAGCTAGTCTATACAGAGCTCTCGTCCTTGCTCGCCTTTCCCTGTTAATGAAAACAAAACTAAAGGGATGAGCTAAAAGCTCAGTGAGGTTCCGAACACATAGGCAAACAATAAGAACAATGCATTTACTACATATAATCAATAATTCAAGATACATTTACGATATAAAGCAATAAACATCATCAATAAAAGGATACATGCTCACAGGGAGCCATTCATTCGTTCATTCATTCATTCGTTCTCCTGTTATTCCCCTTATTCCTCCTATCATATGAAAATGTATTTTTTGTAAGTAAAACCCTCGTTCATTCATTCATTTCATTCACCCCCTTCCCGGACATTGGCCAGGCTCCACCAGAATTCAAGGTAATACTCGAGTATACCAAACGTTCACCCAGGGTCACCATATCGCCGACCAAGACCGTTTCTGGCTCTAGTCGATCGGTAACGAAGGGGCAGGGCCCAGTTCAGCCAAAAAGCTTACATTCATGCACAAGAAATGTTCGAATCGTTCAATCATTGAAAATGGCACATTCACTTAGGTCGAGTGCGATAAAGTACACACTCGCCTAGAAAACTCATTTTGACAATCATTGAAAGCATTTAACACGTTATCAATCATTCATACAAGCCATATAAACAAGAAACATAACAAACAAGGAACACTCACCTAGTTATGCAAAATATCCTTCTGGATATTACCCTTAGTCACCAATGAAACCTAAGATTGAACAAGAGAACATATTACAGCTCATCTAGCTAAACAATTAAATGTAAACAAAGAAACCCAACGAGTTACGAGTAAACGTATAAAAATGAAGTTAAAGTGAAGAAAGGCATTTGGATCGAAAGATGGAAATAACTAGGGTTCCATAAACCAAACGCAAAACTAAACTCAAAAGGGTTATAAAATTACCAACGGAAAACACTTGACCAAAGACAAATCAAAATCCAAATTGATAGGTTAAGGAAATATTCTTTCTGAATCGTTTATGTGGCTAAAAGTCAAGATATATACAAGTAGATGTTATATAACAAAGGTTTTGATAAAATCATGTGAAAATAGTTCACTTGGGCCCGGGAAAACCCTAACTCCTATCTCTTTATTCTGGTAAGGAGTGAGTAAATATTTGGCGTTTCAAATTGAAGGGGTATCATATTTTAAAATGGTAAATCAATCATAATATTCACCAAGCGGAAAATATATAAACCAAATAAAAATGTAGCCCCTCAAACACCCTTTTGAAAGAATCGATGACATTTTCAATGAAATACGTCCAACTTGACACAAAACACATTTCCAAAACCACTTGAACTTACTCACAATACAAGAAAATAAACGGACGGCATTTCCCCTTAAATTCTACATTTTCACCCTACAATCCAAAAACCCATTACTCATAGCAATTAACCATTATCACATATACGATTAACAAGCAATAAAACACACTCAATTAGGCCATAATACTCTTCAATCAAAGCCAATTAAAAGCTTAAGAGACAACTATAAGAAAACCCCCAAATGAAACCCTAAAATCGGAAATTATTCCCACGAGCGTAAATTTTCCGTAAACGATCGCAATTAACGCATAAGAGTTCCATTTACCACCATTTCAATCCATGAATCCAAGCCCATTCCATGATTATAATATAAAATCAGAAAATACCCAATAAATCAGAAATTGAACCAACTTGACCTAAAACCATGAAATCATCCACAATATAGCATCTTTAACCTTCACAAGCCACTAATTAACCAAGATTAGAACCAAAAGAGAATTCTTAACAACTCACCTTAGAACTCAAGCAAAGGTAGGAACTTAAGGCTTCCCCTTTAAAAACAACTCCACCAAGAGCTTTACCCCTTCTAAGAGATCACTCGTATGGAACGGATGTAAAATCAAATGGTGAAAACTCAAGATTTTGGCAAAGATTGAAACTAAGAAAATTTAGAGCTTTTCTCCCTTTCTCTCTAAGAGGCTCGATCAGGCAAGAAGCAAAATGAAGATATTTTGGGGCCAAAAGAGTATAAAAAGGGAAGGAAACGGTCGGTCAAACCTGCTGACCGTCTGTGACATGTCACAATCCGGCCGGTTTCTAGCCGGATTCCTGGCCGGATTTGAGACAGAGACGGAACCAATTTTTTTTCAAAAACCACTAACAATCCGGCCAGTTCTTGGCCGGATTTCCGGCCGGATTTGATACAAAACATTTTCAGCAAAAAGTTTTCTTTCCAAGGCCACATGCCGCGTTTGTCCGTACTTCTAACAAAGATTATATATCTAATCTCACACAAATACACCTTACATACATATCTCGCACACAAATACACGAAATAACCAAACCTTCCTTTGTTCAAAACAATTGATTAACAAATTTTCACTTAAAAGGGGAAATGAGAATAAACCAAAAGGGCTGAGAAAAAATGAAAGGTTTAGGGTTCTCACACTCTCCCCTCCTTAAAGAAATTTCGTCCTCGAAATTTTTTTACCTTCATTAGCCCCAGACGAGTCTGGAACCGTTTGGTTGTCTAACGCATATGCTTTTGCCGGTACACTTGTTCGGTTCCCTCTTTTTTTCACCGATTTTGATTTGGTTCCATCCAGTGACTGAGTACTACTCTCACGTGGATGTCTCCTCAGACAATTGCTCACTTGATGCTCACCGCTTCCACAGATCAAACATCTCCGCCCTTTCCGCCAACAAGCATCCTCGGTGTGATTGGCCTTTCCACAGTAACCGCAAATCAAGTGAGAAGTCATCTTTTGGCTGTCTTGAGAAATCTCCTCAGGTCCGATTTGGCTTCCTTTAGTAGATCTTTCATCTACCGCCCCTAATGTCCATGGTAGGTGGAGTAAAGGATTCACTTTCTGCACTTTAGGAGGTGCTATCGTTTCACTAAGTTCCTCACTCACACTACCAGCTGCACCTCTTTTCCGAGTTTGGCAGGCTTTTACTTGTGCCTTTGCATTCTCGATTCGTTGAGCCTTCTCAAGGGCCTCCGTGAACGTATTCACTTGCGCTGCTGCTAACGCCTCTTGGATGTCCACATTCAGTCCCTGTATAAACCGTCTTACTCTTCGCCGTTCAGTAGCTACCAGTTCAGAAGCAAACTTGGATAATCTTGTAAATTTTGTTTCATATTCGGCCACACTTAACGTTCCCCGGCGTAACCCAATAAACTCCTCCTCCCTCCTTTCTTGGACTAAAGGTGGGAGGTACTTCTCGTTAAATTCTCTTATGAAGTTCGCCCATGTCCAGATAGTCTGTTCTCTTTCCCACTTTGCTCTAATTACGTTCCACCATGATCGGGCCGGTCCCTCAAATTGAAACACTGCAAAGTTCACTTGCCTTTGCTCAGTGTAGTTTAGGGCTGTGAAGATATTAACCATAGTTTCTATCCATTGTTCAGCTATGTCCGGATCGGGCCCTCCAAGGAATTTTGGTGGAGCAAACTTCTGGAACCTTTCAAGAGCCTTATCCTCGCCCGTCTCAGGGTTCCGGGTTTGGTTTATGGGTATTTGGCCTTGTTGATCCACTAATCTTGCCAAGATATCCATCATTTGTTGCATTGCCGTCGCCATTTGGTCTTCGGTTGCAACTCTCGGTCCTTGTTCTTGCTCGGCTGACGTTTCCCTTTCTGCTCTTGGTTCCGGGGTCCGTTTAGTTCCACGACCTCGACCACGTCCACGACTACGTCTCCCGTCCATATATATATATTTTTTCCCCTCTTTTTTTTTTTCAAAAGTAATTTAATGAATAAATGAAATAAGGTGACTAAAGTAACTAAAATTGAGGCACCAAATACACAAGTAAATGTATATGCACATAACACTCCATATATCAAGGGAATAGATGATCAATTACAC
Organism: Coffea eugenioides; assembly: GCF_003713205.1. Lineage (NCBI taxonomy): Eukaryota > Viridiplantae > Streptophyta > Magnoliopsida > Gentianales > Rubiaceae > Coffea > Coffea eugenioides. Next base: position 60,133 of record NW_020863142.1, read on the forward strand.
AAGTACGTATCAAGTCAGGGAAATATTCATATACACAAATACACAAATTGACGTCAGGTAGTAAGAGTATACGGGCGAATCAAACGAGGAGGTGATGTGTCATCCCAGTCTCAGCTAAGGTAACCCCGTCCAGTCCCCCACGTCACTTACTATCCAAACTAGATATCCATGAACCTCTTGTACTCATTCCAGTCGAACAAAGCCTGTTCATGTTCCCAAAATACAAATCTCAAATACTTAACACCGTCTCAACTCTGGAGTACTCGGGTACGAGAATCCGAAATAAGATAATTCACCTCTCGAGTTGGCCAGTCCCAAGAGTAAACCATCTACAATCGAAATTCCTACCAGACGTACCTATCTATGGTCCTCAGAAACCACAAGAAAATTTAAGGCCTATAACATCCACAATTCATAGCTTATGCTCGAACGAGCACTTAGTCCTTCATACATATTCACCACTCAGTCCAGGCTCACTCCGCGCAGAGACCACGCGAAACAGGCTCTGATACCAACTGTGACAGCCCCACCTCACCCTAAGGCGAACGAAAGGGTTCGGCGGACCGCCTGCCCAGCTCTCGCCGGGACTCAGTCGTTCACTTCAATCCTCAATCAAACCAGAACAAACCCATAAGAATAAACATAACAACAATCCAAAACTTAAGCGAAACTTATATACATTGCTATCTCAAAAGGAAATACAACCATCAAATACACAAAAGGTTCTCAATTCACCATACAACCAGCCCGTGCCAAGCACTAGGGCGAGAACCATTAGAAAACCAAAGAACTAGACCAAGCTAGTCTATACAGAGCTCTCGTCCTTGCTCGCCTTCCCCTGTTAATGAAAACAAAACTAAAGGGATGAGCTAAAAGCTCAGTGAGGTTCCGAACACATAGGCAAACAATAAGAACAATGCATTTACTACATATAATCAATAATTCAAGATACATTTACGATATAAAGCAATAAACATCATCAATAAAAGGATACATGCTCACAGGGAGCCATTCATTCGTTCATTCATTCATTCGTTCTCCTGTCATTCCCCTTATTCCTCCTATCATATGAAAATGTATTTTTTGTAAGTAAAACCCTCGTTCATTCATTCATTTCATTCACCCCCTTCCCGGACATTGGCCAGGCTCCACCAGAATTCAAGGTAATACTCGAGTATACCAAACGTTCACCCAGGGTCACCATATCGCCGACCAAGACCGTTTCTGGCTCTAGTCGATCGGTAACGAAGGGGCAGGGCCCAGTTCAGCCAAAAAGCTTACATTCATGCACAAGTAATGTTCGAATCGTTCAATCATTGAAAATGGCACATTCACTTAGGTCGAGTGCGATAAAGTACACACTCGCCTAGAAAACTCATTTTGACAATCATTGAAAGCATTTAACATGTTATCAATCATTCATACAAGCCATATAATCAAGAAACATAACAAACAAGGAACACTCACCTAGTTATGCAAAATAACGTGCAAAATATCCTTCCAGATATTACCCTCAGTCACCAATGAAATCTAAGATTGAACAAGAGAACATATTACAACTCATCTAGCTAAACAATTAAATGTAAACAAAGAAACCCAACGAGTTACGAGTAAACGTATAAAAATGAAGTTAAAGTGAAGAAAGGCATTTGGATCGAAAGATGAAAATAACTAGGGTTCCATAAACCAAACGCAAAACTAAACTCAAAAGGGTTATAAAATTGCCAACGAAAAACACTTGACCAAAGACAAATCAAAATCCAAATCGATAGGTTAAGGAAATATTCTTTCTGAATCGTTTATGTGGCTAAAAGTCAAGATATATACCAGTAGAAGATATATAACATAGGTCTGGATAAAATCATGTGAAAATAGTTCACTTGGGCCCGGGAAAACCCTAACTCCTATCTCTTTATTCTGGTAAGGAGTGAGTAAACATTTGGCGTTTCAAATGTGAGGACCCGTAATTTTCTTAATTTCTAGGTTTTATTTTCTTTTAATTGCACGTTTTTCCACAATTTCTTTATTCGGAAAATTTTAAAAATAATTTTTATGAGTAAATATAGTTTTTAAATAATTCTTCTAGTATCGGTTAGTTTTTGAGAAATTAAGAGCGTATACCGGACGTGGGACCCGTTGTTGCGGAAAGTTCGGTAAAATTCGGCCAGTTAGGTTAAGTGTTGGATACCGGGTTTATTTTAGCAGGTGTTAAGAGATAATTAGAGGATACCTAATGGATGAGAGTTGGAGAGACAAAAGGATAGCTATGCATTAATGGTAGTAACAAGTGTCACTTGGTGGTTAATTCTTGACTTTGACCACTATTCACTACTTTACGAATTAAATCAATAATTACCCAAAAATCATCTCCATTTGCAAGCTTCTTGGCCGGCTATCTTCAAGGGAAAAAGAAGAGAAAACTCCCAACTTTCTTGCTTCTAATCTTGCTCAATCCTCAAGTTCAACCGATTAAACTTGGATTTCCTTCATAAAACCTCTTAGTTTAGTGGTATTAAGGTTGGTTGTGAAGTGGTTTGGGAGATCAAGGTGCTAAGTGCTTCCTTTCTTGAGTTGGTAAGGTGAGTAGCTAAGGAACCTCTCTTTTCTTCTCAATAATGTGTAACTAGCGGCTTATGTGAGTTAAAGAGATGGTTTGAGGTGTTATTTCTTGACTTTTGATAGAAATTGGTGAATTTTATATTTATCCATGATTTTTTCTATTTTTATATGTTTAGTATTGGTTGGTCATGGATGATGGTTGGGAATGGTTTAGAATGAAACTATAGTGCGTAAATTGTAGCTATTTGTGGAAAATTTCCACTTTGAAAGGAAATTTCGGAATTAGGGTTTCAATTAACTCCATTCTGCCCGGTACTGTTTCTCCTACTTAGAGCCGAATTAGCCTTGGGTTAAAACATGAAAGTTGTAGATAATGATGTTTTATAGCTGGATACAAAATTTCAGCCCAATCGGAGTAACCTAGTCCATGAAAAGACTGAAATACCCCTGCTGCCCTGTTTCTGTCCGAAACTGATAATCAGCTTCTGTAATTGGTTCGTTTGACAGGGAATACTACTGATTTGGTTGTCGATGTCTTCTTAAGAATTATAGCCTTGTATCTTAGATTTCAAATGGCTTTGGAATTAAATGAATCGGAGTTGTGTGTTCTGAGATATGATTGAATGAATCAGGACTGCTAGTTGAATTTCACAGTGAGCTTCGAACTGGAAAATCTGGGGATGTTTAAGTAAATTTGACCTAGTTAGGTTGAGAACTGGACTATGTAGTCTTCATCAAAGTTATAGCCCTCTGTCTTAGATTCGAAACGGTATAACTTGTACTTCAATCCAATAAGCATAGTTTCGGTTATGTCCGATACGCTAAGTAGCGGTGAAACTGCCTTTTTGGTTCCTTAGCTTAAAGCTCATTTCCGGTCATTTTCCTAGCTAAATCTTGTACTTGAATAACTTTGAGCCTATTGAACGGCTGTTGTGATGAATTTATATTGCATATGACTTTGGGATTGATTGAGGAAAATAATGAAGCCATAAGTGGCTGGGAAAATAGGAAAATACAGAGGGCATGCTGCCCAAAATTTTAGGGTACGCGATTCCTTCAATTGAGTTGATCTTAGTACAAACGAAGGGTTTTGGGGGTTGTTTGTAACCCTAGGACCAACTGTTATCTTTTTGCTCAAAAGTCATATTTTATTCTTTTGTACTAGTACTTAACCTGGAAAGGCGTACAACATGTAGTCGAGCCTCACTTGTGCATTCCGTTTACTTGATTTTGGATGTGAAACCTTCAATTATTTTACTTTGATGATTTTAGGGTTTCTTGGCGATTAAAGTCAGTTTGAAGTGAAAATTTTTGAAGTATCTGTACTTGAACCGGTGAGTGTACCACTCCCCTCATTTGCTGCTTAACTTGGTTTCTGCCCTTGCAATCTGCGATTTCAATGACTGCACTATCTGTTTATTCTATTTGAGACGAGAGTGTACTTTATCACACTAGTTCTCTTGTCTGTCCATATGCCTATTTACTGTGTATGATCTGTTAACTGTATCTGAGTCTGTTCGGACGTCGTTTGGAGGCTGGTATCCAACGACCTTTCTGTGACCTCTGAGCTCAACACCTGTGGCTAGTTACTCAAGTCGGCCGGCAAGGGCCTGGTCGATTAGATAACGAACCACGGTAGTCTGTTTTGGGAATCTTTGGGTATTGAGACTCTTGATTCCGGTATACTCGAGTATTATCATTACTGTTCCTGAATGGAGTTCAGGCCCGGTAGGGGTATGTTTGGTGGACGGAAAATTGGTGTAAAGTGGGGTCTACGGATATGTTGGTTCTATGTACGTTGACCGAGAGTCAATGGGTTCGAATCAAGTACTGCAAATGGAAATCTGGCTCCTGAGAGCCCCTGTATCCTTTCCCTTTGAATCACTGTGTCTAACGGCTTTCCTTTATATCTGGTATATGTATCTGACTGGTTAACGTGAAAGGCCATGATTTTACCCCTATATGATTGGCACCTTATTGAGCGTAAGATCACCCCTTTCTGTTGCCTTTGTTTTCCTTACAGGGAACCACTTTTGGGGACTATGATGTTTTGAAACACGAGTTGAGCTAGTTTTCATATATTTTGTAAAGCTCCTCGATAGTTGGAAAAACCCTAAATATATTTTGATCCAATTATCTTCCTTTTGTTTTGTAAATTACCAACGTATGTGTATAACACTGTTTAATCCTGTTTATGTGTCCTTCCGAGTTATACGACATGGCACCTTCTATTCATCGAGGGTTTTAATTTTCGTTTGGCTATTTTACGATTTTGACTTGGTTGAGCGCTCTGTTATTTTCCCGGAACGTTTTAGATCGTGTTTAACTGCACCGTTAGTCTTGGCGAGAGTTGGGCAGGTAGTCCGCTAACCTCTTTGGTTCGCCTTAGGGGAAGGTGGGCTGTCACAGGTGGTATTAGAGCTATTTCGCGTGGTCTCTGCGCGGAGTGAGCTTGGGCCAAGTGGTGTTATGGTCCTGCTTTCGTGAATGCGTCGAAAGGTATAAGTGCTCTTTTTAGTATAAGCTATGAACCGTGCATGTCATAAGTGTAAAGATCTTTATCATGGGACTTGAGGAAGCTAGGTATGTATGTCGGGTAGGAATCTTTAATATGGATGATTTACGCCCGGGACCGGCCGGCTCGAGTTGTGAATTATCTTAGATGGGATTCTTGCGCCCGGATACGGAAGAGATGAGAGCCTAGGTTAGAAAGGATTTGGGCGAACTAGAAATGTGATTCTATGGAATTTCGTGTGGTTTGTTCGGGTGTTACTATGCATGATTAACCTGGATTAAGATATATATTGGGGCATTCTCGTAGATTAGGGTTGGAGCCCTAGAAGGGAAATAGCTTTTCGTTAGTTATTTTGTACTTGTGACCTAGTTTGTCTTTAGTGCTTTTAGATGACTCCGCTACTTCCATGGATTTCTCATATTTGTATCTAATTGACTGCTACTGTGTGACTGGTTCGGTACAGTTGTATATGTATATATGCTTTTGATCTGTGCGTACCTCTTGCTACTTGCTTTTGCCTACCCATGTTTAATATTATATTCCCGCTTCGACCCTAGATTGATTAGATCAATGGAAGGCACTCGTAGTGGACGGGGCCGTGGGCGTGTAATTAGGCAACCTACATCTGAGAGGGGCACTGGAGAAACCTCATATGGACCAAACTCTGAACCTAGGGTTGACCCCAACGTCCAAATAGATGCTGCCATGCAGTAAATTACTGATTTGCTAGCCCAAGTGGTGCACCAACAGGGTCAAAACCCTAACCCCAACCCTGGGAACCCTGGTAATCACATAGAGGGCGAGGATAGAGCCCTTGAGAGATTTCAGAAGTTCTCCCAACCCAAATTTCTTGGAGGCCCTGATCCTGACGTGGCTGAGAAGTGGTTGGAGAAGATGATAGATATTTTTGCTGCATTGCACTATACCGAGGAGAGGCAGGTAACCTTTACCGTTTTCCGGCTAGAAGGGGCGGCCCGTTCCTGGTGGAACGTCATTCGACAGAAGTGGGAACGGGAGCAGACGCCCTGGACCTGGGTGAACTTCATGCGAGAGTTCAACGCTAAATTCTTCCCTTCTCTAGTCCAGGAACGGAAGGAAAATGAGTTTATCCGACTTCGCCAAGGGGCTCAGTCTGTAGCGGAATACGAGAGTCAGTTCACCCGCCTGTCCAAATTTGCTCTTGAGCTGATCATGACCGAGCAGCGGCGAATAAGGCGTTTTATCCAGGGCTTGAACGTAGAAATTCAGAAGGACCTCGCGGTGGCCCAGATTAATGCTTTTAGCGAGGCCGTAGAAAAGGCACAACGAGTAGAGAATGTTAGGCTGCAGGTGAAAAACTTCCAAGCCAAGAAAATGGGCTTTCCTGGGAGTAGCTCTGAGCAAGAAAGTACAAGTACGCCCCCTAAGATTGGAAAGGGAAACGGGGGAGTGCGACAACCAGGGGTGTCGCGTGATGTCTCTCATGGGGGACTGGTCTTTGCTACTCGTGGTCCCTGTGAATATTGCGGAGGGCCAAATCATACGGAGGCAAATTGTTGGAAGAAAGAGGAAAAATGTCTGCGTTGCGGAAGTGCCGATCATCGGATTGCTGACTGCCCAGTTCGATTGCGAAAAGGAAAAGGGACCCCGCAACCCATTAAGACTAACCCTGGACAGTCGGAAAAGGAAGGGACTGGATCCAAGGTACCGGCTCAGGTGTACTCTTTAGAACACCATCAGGGTCCTGACTCGTCTGAGAACGTAGAAGGTATGGCCCGTTGGGTACCTTAGATTTTGATAGATTCCGTTGATAAGAAAAATTTCGACGGACCGAAATTTCTTAAGGGGAAGAGAGTGTGAGGACCGTTAATTTTCTTAATTTCTAGGTTTTATTTTCTTTTAATTGCACGTTTTTCCATATTTTCTTTATTCGGAAATTTTTAAAATAATTTTTATGAGTAAATATAGTTTTTAAATAATTCTTCTAGTATTGGTTAGTTTTTGAGAAATTAAGAGCGTATACCGGACGTGGGATCCGTTAGTGCGAAAAGTTCGGTAAAATTCGGCCAGTTAGGTTAAATGTTGGATACCGGGTTTATTTTAGCAGGTGTTAAGAGATGATTAGAGGATACCCAATGGATGAGAGTTGAAGAGACAAAAGGATAGCTACGCATTAATGGTAGTGACAAGTGTCACTTGGTGGTTAATTCTTGACTTTGACCACTATACACTACTTTACCAATTAAATCAAAAATTACCCAAAAATCATCTTCATTTGCAAGCTTCTTGGCCGGCTATCTTCAAGGGAAAAAGAAGAGAAAACTCCCAACTTTCTTGCTTCTAATCTTGCTCAATCCTCAAGTTCAACCGATTAAACTTGGATTTCCTCCATAAAACCTCTTAGTTTAGTGGTATTAAGGTTGGTTGTGAAGTGGTTTGGGAGACCAAGGTGCTAAGTGCTTCCTTTTTGGGAGACCAAGGTGCTAAGTGCTTCCTTTCTTGAGTTGGTAAGGTGAGTAGCTAAGGAACCTCTCTTTTCTTCTCAATAATGTGTAACTAGTGGCTTATGTGAGTTAAAGAGATGGTTTGAGGTGTTATTTCTTGACTTTTGGTAGAAATTGGTGAATTTTATATTTATCCATGATTTTTTCTATTTTTATATGTTTAGTATTGGTTGGTCATGGATGATGGTTGGGAATGGTTTAGAATGAAGCTATAGTGCGTAAATTGTGGCTATTTGCGGAAAATTTCCACTTTGAAAGGAAATTTCAGAATTAGGGTTTCAATTAACCCCATTCTGTCTGGTACTGTTTATCCTTGATAGATGCCGAATTAGCCTTGGGTTAAAACATGAAAGTTGTAGA
>NW_020863143.1:0-23975 GCF_003713205.1 Coffea eugenioides
AAAAAACATGGAAGGAGATGGAAAGAAAATAGCGTCGCCATACACCTTGTATGCCAATGATAATCCTGAAAATATAATCACCCAGGTACAATTAAAAGAGGATAATTATGATGAATGGGCTAGAGCAATCCGAACTGCTCTCAGAGCCAAGAAGAAATTCGGATTCATTGATGGAACCATAGCACAGCCAGATGAAGATTCTGATGAATTAGAAGACTGGTGGACAGTGAATTCCATGCTCATATCGTGGATGATGAACACGATTGAGCCAATGGTGCGATCTACTTTGACACACAGGGAGATTGCAAAGAATTTGTGGGAAGACATTAAAGAATGTTTCTCAGTGACTGATGGTGCACGAGTGCAGCAACTGAAGACAGAGTTAGCAAATTGTAAACAGCAAGGACTCACCCTTATGAGTTACTATGCTAAATTGAAGCGATTGTGGGAAGAACTGGCGAATTATGATGTCTGCGTGCAAGTGTGGGGGTTGTACGTGTAATGTAGCAACTGAAATAACAAAGAAACGAGAAGAAGAAAAACTTCATCAATTTTTGATGGGGTTAGACGATGCATATAGAACAGTGAGATCAAACATTTTCAGCACCACTCCATTGCCTAGTGTGAGCAAGGCGTATTCCTTGATGTGCCAAGAAGAATGGGTTCGAAATATTTCCAAGGAAAAAGAGATCAACAACGAAGCGGCTAGCTTTGTGGTTCAGGCCAAAATAGGAATCAAGGATAGAAGTGCCGTTTGTAAACACTGCAATCGCGAAGGGCATGATGCTGAGGGATGTTTTCAGCTGATTGGATATCCCGATTGGTGGGGTGATCGACCTAAAATGTCTGGTTCGGGTCGAGGAAGACAGACTAGAGACAGAGGACGTGGCAAGATGTCAGGAAGAGGACGAAATGGGGCACGAGTTAATGCAGCTCTAGTAATTGAAGAATCCACTGCTATAACAAAGGATTTTGCTACTCCTAAAGGACTAACAAATGAATAATGGGCAGCAGTTATGAGTCTGTTGAACGCTTGCAACTCAGAATCAGGGAATAATGAGAAGATGACTGGTAAGGAAAACTTTATCTGGATAATTGATTCCGGCGCTACACAGCATATGACAGGAAATTCGAGCTGTCTATCTAGTTTGAACCAGATATTAGGCTGTCCAATTGGCTTGCCTAATGGAGAACAGATGCTGGCATTGCAAAAAGGATCGATTCGGATGGGACAAAATATTCAATTAGACAATGTTCTTCATGCTTCAGGATTACATTGCAATTTAATCTCAGTATCACAATTGGTTGATGACTCAAAATGTAATGTGTTGTTTACTGATAAGCTTTGTTTGATATAGGACCGCACTTCGAGGATGGTGATTGGAGCGGGTGAACGATGCAAGGGGCTTTATTACTTCAAGAAGGAGACGCCAGTCCAAGCACTTCAAACTCGGATGTTGGATTCATGTGATCTTTGGCATCGGAGAATGGAGCACCCGTCTTCAAAGGTCATAGGTTTAATTTCTGGAATTAAGATTCAATTAGGTTCAAATAAAACTTGTGATGCTTGTTTTAAAGCTAAGCAAACGAGAGAAGTATTTTGTTCCAGTGATATTAGAGCTAGTGAAACATTTGAATTGATTCATTGTGACTTGTGGGGACCATATCGAGTCTCTAGTTCTTGTAATGCATCTTATTTTCTTACGATTGTTGATGATTTTTCGAGATGTGTGTGGATATATTTGAAGATAGATAAAACTGAAGTTGGAAATATTTTGCCAAATTTTGTTGCTATGGTTCAACGACAATTTGATAAGAATGTTAAGATAGTTAGAAGTGATAATGGCAGTGAGTTCATTAGTTTGAAGGAATATTTTTTTGACAAAGGGATAATACATCAAACTTCATGTGTGGGAACGCTCCAACAGAATGGACGAGTGGAAAGAAAGCATCGACATATACTGAATGTGGCTAGAACTTTGCGATTTCAGGCCAACTTACCAATCAGATTTTGGGGAGAATGTGTGTTAACTGTTGGATATCTAATTAATTGTACCCCTTCTCAATTACTGGGAGGAAAAACACCTTATGAAATGCTATATGGTCACTTGCCTGATTATCGGTCAATTCGTACATTTGGTTGCTTGTGTTATGCAAAGAACTTGAATCGTGAGAAGGATAAATTTTTTCCTCGAAGCCGTAAATGTATCTTTGTGGGTTATCCGTTTGGACAGAAAGGTTGGCGGTTGTATGATTTAGAAACAAGAAAGTATTTTGTGTCTCGGGATGTTGTATTTTGTGAAGATGAGTTTCCATTTGCAGCTGACCACGCACCTGATCATGTTCAAACCTGTAAGCATAATTCAATATCATCTCAAATAGATGATTACCTTGAAGAAGAGGTAAGTGGTCAGACAAGAGACAAGGAAAAGGAGCAGCTTGATCATGTTCGTGAAACTCATGAGCATTTAGATTGTGTGCAGAATGACAATGCCGACGTAAGGGAGGGAGGTACAACAATTGAACCTCGAATGGAGAACGTAGAGACAGTAGAAGGTGTGACAGCACTTGGACGTGGACTTCGCTCCAAGAAAGTTTCTACAAGGCTGAAGGATTGTGTGACTTATGCAGTTCAAAGTGAAAGCCCCTCTGCAAGTTCAGCCAAACCATCATCATTCTCAGGTATGTCCTATGACTTAACTCAATATGTTGATTACACGAAATTCTCACCATGTCATCAAGCTTTCTTGGCAGCCATCACAACCAATATTAAGCCAAGATTTTATCATCAAGTAGTTAAAGTTGTCCGATGGAGAGAAGCTATGCAAAAAGAGATTGATGCACTCAAACAAAATGGCACATAGACTCTCGTTGACTTACCACCAGGGAAGAAAGCAATAGGAAGCAAATGGGTGTACAAAATTAAGTATAATTCTGATGGGACCATTGAAAGATACAAGGCACGATTGGTAATTCTTGGCAACAACCAAGTTGAAGGGATCGACTACAACGAAACCTTTGCACCAGTAGCAAAAATGGTTACGGTCTGCACATTTCTCTCTGTGGCAGCAGCTAAAGGATGGGGACTTCATCAAATGGATGTTCATAATACTTTTCTCCATGGAGACTTAGCCGAAGAGGTTTACATGAAGCTACCTCCTGGATTTCACACTGACCAGCCGGGGAAGGTGTGTCGCTTGAGAAAGTCACTTTACGGTTTACGACAAGCACCATGTTGTTGGTTTGCAAAATTGGCTGAAGCTCTAAAACGGTATGGTTTTCTTCAGTCACAGTCTGATTATTCCTTGTTTACTTTGATGCGAGATGGGATACAGTTGGCTGTGTTAGTGTATGTGGATGACCTTATTGTAACTGGAAACAAAACGCATTTGATCAATGAATTCAAATCATACTTGTGCCAGTGTTTTCACATGAAAGATTTAGGTGTTTTGAAGTATTTTTTGGGTGTTGAAGTAGCTCGAAATGCTGAAGGGATTTTCTTGTGTCAGCGAAAATATGCTTTAGATATCGTTCATGAAGCAGGATTGTTGGGTGCTAAACCTTCGAAGTTTCCTATGGAGCAAAATCATCATCTCGCTAAGGGTGATTTGCTGTAGGACCCTGAACAATACCGAAGGCTGGTGAGACGATTGATTTACTTGAGCTTAACTCGGCCTGAATTGTCCTATGGTGTGCATATTTTGGCACAATTTATGCAACAGCCACGGAAAGAGCATTGGGAGGCAGCCTTGCGCATAGTCCGATACTTGAAAGGTAGTCTAGGACAAGGCATTTTACTCAAAATTGATTGCAATCTTGAACTGAAAGCTTATTACGATTCGGATTGGGGAGGTTGTCCATTAACTCGGAGATCGCTTACAGGTTATTCCATCTTTCTTGGGAACTCTCCGATTTCATGGAAGACCAAGAAACAACATACGGTTTCTCGCTCCTCTGCTGAAGCAGAATATCGCTCTTTGGCTGCAACGGTTTGTGAATTGAAATGGCTAAAAGGTTTGTTATTGTCTTTGGGCGTGCATCATGATCAATCTGCTGGAGTATTTTGTGATAGCCAAGCCGCAATGCATATAGCTGCGAATCCTGTCTTTCATGAACGCACCAAACATATCGAAATTGATTGCCATTTTGTTCGTGATAAACTACAGAAAGGTATGATCAAAACAGTTTATGTTCGAAACCATGACCAATTAGCAGACATTCTAATCAAAGCTTTGGGTCGAGCTCAGTTTGAGTTTCTTCTTCGCAAATTGGGCGTTCGTGATCCTGACGCTCCAACTTGAGGGAGGGTATTATAGATAATGTATATCGTTGTAACTGAGTTCGTTATCAGTTTGAATTGGTAAATAGATATCCTTAGATATCCTTATCAGTTAGGTTTTATCCTTAGCTGTATTTGTATTCAAATAAGATCAGTAGCTATCAGTAGCGAGATGGGAGGTTTGTGCTGTAAGTATATATCCCTTGATGGATGCCTAATGAAAAATATCTTCTTCCTCTGAAATCTTTTTCATTAAGCTTGGGATCGTAATTCTGAAAACACGACTAGTATGTTAAGCAGCTTGTTAGTAATAACAAAACTCAGGTTTTGACGCAAAAAAAAGTCGTTAATTCACTCAGGATTTTCGGGTTCCATCCGTTATCAAGGCAGGTTTATTAAGCCAACCCTACAGCCAGTTGCCTTATTTCAATTGGGCCCCAATTGACACGTGAAAGATGTCCACGACCACGCTGAGTTGCCTTGTCAATACTTCTTCGGCCTACGGTGGAGAGGTCGTTCTACTTTCCACAGTAGAAGCAACCGGATGGCATTCTTGATACGGTCTCTGCAGTTCACCCTCTTGTGCCATTGCTCGATATAATCAAGCCTCACGAGAAACTTATCATGGTTGGTGTGCCAGAAAAGCCACTCGGAGTGCGGGCATCTCCCCTGCTTCAAGGCAATTGTCTAATATTACTTCCTTTCGATACCTTTTGTTTTTTTTTTTTCCACATAATTAAGTAGACATCAACCATGAAATCAAAACTGATATAGACACGAGAGTTGAATTACAGTGCATTGTCAGAATTTCTTATGTAAATGTACAACAAAATAATAATTGGGTATTTCTTTTATAAAAATAGGAAGGAAGCTGATAGGAGGCAGTAGCATTGGCGGGCTAAAGGAGACACAAGAGATGATAGATTTTGCAGCAAAGCACGGAGTAATACCAGAGATAGAGATCATCCCGATTGATTATGTGAACACTGCGATTGAGCGTTGAAAAAGCTGATGTTAAGTACAGATTCGTGATTGACGTTGAGAAAACCATGAAAGCTGCTTGAGGACTTCCAGAAACTGGTTTTTAACAGGATTATATTCTTAGTTTGGCTAATAAATGAGACTCCGTATGTATAGCGAGTTTTGGACATTTTGAACGCCTAAAATCCTATAACATTTCCATTTTTTAGATTTCATTTTCTTTAAATTTTAGTATAACAGAATACTGTGCAAACTCCTGCCTAGTTGTGCCTGCATTTGCAATTCAATTGCTACACATCTTAGTCTAAGAATTTATTTATTTATTTATTACAGATAACTAGTTGTGCTTCCAATAGCAAAATGGAATGTGTAAGTTGGAAAAGCCGTGTTTCCATAGTTCATGTAAACCAAGCAAATAATCTTCCTCTACAGTTAGAAGAACAGTAGAAGAACTAGTTTTATCATTTATGGTTATCCTAGTATATTTAGCAGTACATCATTTATTCTAACCAACTAACAAGATATCAAGATTGAAGATTAGATATAGAATAGAATAGAAATTATCGTGTCAACAAAAAATAAAAAAAAAGTTCGGTGAGTAGGCTGGCAACCTCCGCCACTTGTTCTTGAATCAGCAGTCCAAATTAAATTTGTGGCCAACTGAAAGTTTGTAACTAGGTCTGTTAATTGAGCCATATGAGTCGGACTTTCATAAATTCATATTCAACTCATTTAATATGGAACACTTTCGGATTTCGGGTCATGAATTTCAGGTTAATAAATGAGAAGATTATACTCAACTCACAAAATATTCGGATTTTGTGCCTTATTTGGACTTAATCCAAACTCACTTATTACTCCTCAATTTTCTCAATATAATTACTATATATTAAGTTATAAAACTAATTTAATATTCTCAGGATTACAATATTAAAACTAAACATGAACAAGTAATAACTCTTAAAAAGTACATAAACCAAAATTTTTTCAACAATATTTATATCTAATTCGTTCAAAACATTTGAAAAATAGTAATAAAACATGCAGTCATAAACCAATACATTTTCAAAGGTTGAAACTTCTTCATAGTTTTGTGACTTGAATTTAAGCATGCTTTGATGATTTGTATTTCTAGACAAAAAAAAAAAAAGTCAACCAATGTTAGGTCAATACAAAAATTTACTCAACTAATAAGAAAAGTTAGTTTCAGTCATGCATTATTAATATTGACTCTCAAAAAAGATAATAAAAGAGTCTTCATATGTAATTTTATATTTTGTAATTTGTATATATTTAGTATTTAGTAATATAATATCAAAATCTAAATATTGTATATATAGGTAATTAAATGGTCGGGCTTATATCGAGTTTGAATCTAATGAGACCCAAACTCAATTCATATTTAATTTAAGTCTATTTTTTAGATCTAAATTCAGACAGGCTCAATGAAAAATCGCGTTCATCTGACTTTTTTTTTTGAATCGATCGAACCGAACTCGAGCTAGCAGTGTCGCGTTCACAGTCCTATTTGTAACCAGAACAGAGCATGGCGATGTGTTGTCCTCATCCCCGTTGTTCTTCCTTCTATAGACAGACGACACGACTTTGCACCACATATTCATCGTCAAAAGGTTCTTCAACACACTTCAATCACAAATCGTTGTCACCTGTCACACTCCCAAACCGGACAATTCCTTGTGATCATTTGCCCAATGTTAGTTTGTTTACAAGTTGAAGAATTTTTGCTCGGCATCGAGGAGCCACTTTTGGGATCTTAACAACTCTTCCAATTCCCACCCCAACGCTTTGCCCTTGACAAAGTAGAGCCGTCCGAGAACAGCTGACTCTTTTTCTTGTGGAGGAGAGCCATGTATTAGTTTATCGGTACTTGTTTAATTAACGTTAACACGTAAGAAGAGGGTCATTTACGTTTCGAAGCAATAAACGATTAAGTATTGGTGCGATTTCGCTAGTCTCCCGAAATTTGGTAGAGAGAAATCATCCGTTCTACTACTAATCATAAGTTGATGACCATGATGAAGACAGCAAAAGCAAGAGAAAACAAAAATATCAAGTGCTAATCCATTTTGACGATATATTTTATCTTGCGTGTCCACGTGGTAGGAGATAGGCATGTTTTGCCTAGGATTTCGATATCGTTTATGTTTTCCATACGAGTAGTAGTTTATTCCTAAGGGATTCGATATCGTTTATGTTTTCCAACAATTGTTGCCTAAGAATGAACAACAATAGTAGTTTATTTTTTTTTTGTTATTGATACTACTAATAATTGATTAATCAATTTCTCTATTTTGTTATTATATATTTGAAAAGTTAAATTTCTTAAATGACATTGAATTCAACATTTGGGAAAAAAATCTTTTACTCACATACATTTTTTTTGTATAAAATATTGACCTACGAAATTAAGAAATAAACAAATTTTGACTAATCTAGTCTACTTATTTAAACAATTGTTTAAAGAAAAAAAGGAAGAATTTAAAAAGAAAATTAACAAATAGGATACATTAAAAGGGGTAAATTTTTTCAAGCATATCATTCAAGAGGGCAAAATGCCTATTATTATAGTTTAGGGGATAAACTGTAACTGGGTAAATAGTTTATAGGGATTTTTTGCATTTAACCCTTTATCAAACGATTATTACGAATCGGTTAGGAAATCACTGCTCCTAACATCACAGTGAAAGCAATCCCTTAGGAATCGGTTAAAGAAATATTTTTTTCTTTTTGTATTAAAAAAAGATTAATCTTTGCTATATTGATAATATATACTACATTAATGGGTATCATGTATACACCAGCAGATTTGAATTCATAATAATTCATCTTACATGCGACATGTATATAGTCTTGTAAGTACAAACATTGTGTGATACATTTCTAGTGTAAAAAGCATTAATTCAACTAAAAAATAGATATATAATGTGTCCATTTGGATAGGAGATTATTTGGAAAAGATTATCTAAAATAATATTATAGCACTTTTTGTGATATAATGTATGTGAGATAACAATGTATTCAAAAATTGTGTTTGTAATGCAATCAAAATAAATTTCGAAAAAAAAAAAAAATTTCGGCTGAACTTGACAACCAAACATACCCAACTTCGTTCTTAAAATTAGGCTTGGGAGTAGACGGTGTTATGTTCGATTCATTTGGTTGTCTGTTCGCTTTACTATTTGGTTTATAATTTTATTATATTATTGTATTAACTGAATGTGGAATATTTTAATTATATATATACTAACTTTTTTCATAAAACAACAATATAACGTGATTGTGCATCATATAAGGTAGCAAATGTAATAACGGAACAGAATTTACCGAATTGCTATGGCAAATTAAGCTGTCATTTGAGAATCGGGAAGAAGTTAGAAAACTGGAGATGTGATTCATGTGAAGCCGCCAGTCGCATCTGTGGTTCCGTGTACGCTTTTTGCATCAGCTGATTATCGTTTATATGCCATTTTATACAACAAAATTGGAACAATCACGACTCAAGAGTCAAATCATGAAACCTAAGCTCTGACGTTAGATTCTCTCTCTCCTACCTCACCAGCTACGTCACCCTCTGCCGCAAACTTCCGCCTATATGTATACATGCGGCCATTACCACGTTAAGCGAAGAACCTCGTCACTCCTTTCTCTAGTATTAGTGTATTACTGGCTGCGAGCCTACCGTCTATTGCTGCTTTCCTCGCTTCCTTTTTCGAACCAGTAAAAAAGGCTCAGCCCCGTTAATTCTGAAGTGAAGAAATGGCAAAAACAGAGCATCCAGTGAAGGCTGTTGGATGGGCTACTAGAGACCCATCTGGAGTGCTCTCTCCATTTAAGTTTTCAAGAAGGTATAGTCACGCATTTACATTTTTAACTGGTTTGATGGTTGTTTTTCCTTTTTTTGGGTGGGTTGGTGGGATTATGAAATTGTTGTTGTTTTTGTGATTTTGCAGGGCTACTGGTGAGCATGATATTCAATTCAAAGTGTTGTATTGTGGGATCTGTCATTCGGATCTTCATTTCTGCAAGAATGAATGGGGCTTCTCTCAGTACCCCATGGTACCAGGGTAAGTAAGAATTTATGAATCCCAAGCTTGATCAGCTCGTCGTACTTTTTAATTTTTTTGAAAACTTGGCTAGCAAAATTATGCTAATTTTGTTCAAATGCAAAAGATTACTTTGAAATCGACGCACTTCAGGGTAATTTTACGCCTGGTGTGTAAAGAAGGATGGAAAACTGGAAATGTTAGCAGTAACTGTTTCGTTGGATTGATAGTACTTTTGTATTTTATATGACCAAGTTTGAAGTTCTAGTATGACAAATTAATTATGATTTCTTGATTTAATGGTGTTGTATGGATAGATTTGGATTAAGCGGACATTAAGACAAATAAGATTTCCCTCCTTGTTAAAGACAATAACAATGTTAATCATACTGACAAAATAATGAAAAAAAAGGAGGAGGAATATTTCGCTTGTTCTTATACGACGTAGATTGATGATTCAAAACACCAACTTTTTGGGAGATAAAACAAATATTGAAGAAGTTGGATTGTTATCGCTTTTCTTTCAGCCATGATTCGTGAAGAATAAGTAAGGATCCTTTTAGTTTTGTTTTAACAATTGGCAAGGTGCTGACAACTACAATTCATCAATACAGGCATGAAATTGTGGGTGTAGCAACTGAAGTTGGTAGTAAGGTCGAGAAAGTCAAGGTTGGGGACAAGGTTGGTGTCGGTTGCCTAGTAGGATCATGTCGCGGCTGTGATATGTGTTCCCAAGATCTTGAGAACTACTGCCCGAAACAGATACTAACATACAGCGCCATTGACACGGATGGAACACTCACCCAAGGAGGCTATTCTAATATCATGGTAGCTGATGAGCACTTTGTTGTTCGCTGGCCGGAGAATCTGCCGATGGATATCGGTGCACCCCTCCTATGTGCTGGGATCACTACTTATAGCCCCTTGAGATATTTTGGACTTGACAAACCTGGCGTACATGTCGGTATTGTTGGCTTGGGCGGGCTTGGGCATGTTGGCGTGAAATTCGCGAAGGCTTTTGGTGCAAAGGTGACTGTGATCAGTACCTCCGAGGGTAAAAGGCAGGAAGCCATAGGAAAACTTGGTGCAGATGGTTTCTTAAACAGCCGTGATCCTGAGCAGCTGCAGGTAATTAATGTTCTATTGGAGTTGTCTTGGTTCCGAGATTAGTCACCGATTGATATTATAGGTTTTGCTAGTTGCAACAAAACAATGTTTACTGATTCAAATTGTACTTGGTCTGTTTAATTGAATGAGCAGGCTGCGGCAGGTACCATGGATGGTATTATAGATACTGTTTCTGCTGTTCACCCCATTGTCCCATTGATCAATTTGTTGAAGCCTCATGGGAAGATTGTCATGGTTGGGGTACCCGAAAAACCACTTGAATTTGGCACATTTCCCCTTATAGCGGGTAAGCATTGCATTTCTCCCTTTGTTTTTCCCCTTTTTGTTGGCCTAGCATTTTCTGGTCGTAATACCTGTGCCTAACTTGCAAACTTGATGAATTTACAGGCAGGAAGACCATGTCTGGGAGTGCCATCGGTGGCTTAAAGGAAACTCAAGAAATGATCGATTTTGCCGCAAAGCACAATGTCTTACCAGATGTGGAGATCGTCCCGGTGGACTATGTCAACACCGCAATGGAGCGCCTGTTGAAAGCTGATGTCAAGTACCGATTCGTGATTGACATTGGAAACACATTGAAATCTGATTAAATCGTGCAGCCCATGCTCTCGAAAATGTAGCTTATACAAGAAAAGACCTAAAAATATCCTTTCCCTATTAGAATTTTTGTCCAGCTGTTATGGGATTGGATTTTTACTATTAATGAAATATATTACCATCTGTAGTGAGTAGTAGTTTTAGTTTGATACTTGATACGAGTCTCAATTGTAACAGCCTTGGAACTTGTTGCCGTCTTTCAATGTAACGGCCGTCCCTGTCACGGAGATGCTATTACTTTGAAGTTAGTCGATTATTATTACTTGTATCGCCCTTTAACATTCCTATCTTCCAAATAAATATCGGGAGAGGGCAGTTGAAATTTGATACGATTTGGTCTGGTTGTACTTTTTATATTATTTAGTATATAATTAAATTATATTATTGTATTTGAAATAAAAGTAAAATCGTGTATATGAATAAAATATTTGACTTATGTTCAATACAATATTTTGATGTATTTATACATAAAAGAATTTAAACATGTACAACAATAAGAAATAATCGCACAGAACGGAATTATATTCGATCCTAATCCATGTATCCGCTCATACTTGCCCTCATCTCTACTGTCCTTATCTTCCAAATAAATATTCGCTTGTACTTCCCCTTGTCAATAGAGTCTGTTCTTGAGCCCATAAAACAATGATTGTGACTTGTCTAAAGATAATTCTTGCTGGAATACTTACAGTAGATATTGATATGATGTACAGCCATTTCGTTTTTAATTTTCAAGAAAAACTCTCTTGTCATATATGGTTGTAACTTCTTAAGTGAGTATTTTCGTACGAGAAGAAAAGGTAATAAATTTGTAATTAATGTTGACGAATGCATAATTCTAAAGGCCTGTTTGGCGTTGCAGTGATTTTAATAAAATAGCACTTTTAGATGCTAAAAGTATTTTTAAGGTGAACATTATTCTATAAAATTAGGAGTGAAACTTTTTGTATTAAAAGTATTTTTAGCAAAAGTTCAAATTTAGTGTTTTTAGAATAACTTTTGTGTTTGGAAAAAATAAAATATTAATTTAATCACTTTATGCTATATTATGAACTAAATAAAGAGATAAATATATTTAAAAAAATTTCAAATTATATATTATCTAATACCATAAGTACTTATTGAAAGATTATTTAAATAATATACTTAAGGAATTAAAAGCACTTAAGTACTTAATAAGTGTTTTTATTAAAAACTCTATTAGATAAAGTATTTTTTTTTCAATAAGTTAAAACAGGGCTTTCTCTAAACATTGAGACCGTGTTTAAGGGATAATTTCAAAAACCTCTCCTGAGGTTTCTGACAATTTCACTCATCTCCCCTGAAGTTTGTAAAATTATACAAACCTCCTTGAGGTTAAGATTTTCATAACAAAGTTAGTCCAATTATAAAAAGTAACATTAAAAAAGTATTTTAATGAAAGAGATGAAACTTTTATTTTATAAATACCCTTTATGCATCTATATAAGTAGTATTAGTAAATAAAAATAAAAATAATTAATACACACGTTTAACCATTCAAAAAGTTCATATTTAATAAATTAGACAACATAAATAAATAACAAAACTACACTAACGATTATAAGATTCAGCAAAATAGACTAGTCATCTCTTTTAATATGATGTTTATTATAATTCTTGTGATTTTGAATAGAAAAATTTTCAAAATTTGCCTTTTTTCCCTCCTTTTCCCCTTATTTCCATGAAATTACTCTACAATTGTCTCTTTTATTTCCATTAAATTTCTTTACAATTATCACAGTTTTAAGAGTTTCAAAGAAAATTAAAAGGAAGGAAAATAAATACGAATTCTGAAAAAATTTTTGTTCAAAATCATGAGAATTATAACAAACATCATGTTAAAAGAGATGACTAATCTATTTTGCTGAATCTCGTAATCATTGGTGTAGTTTTGTTGTTTATTTATATTGTCTAATTTATTAAATGTGAACTTTTTGAGTGATTAAATATATGTATTAATTGTTTCTAACTTTTATTATTTTTATTCTTTTACTAATACGACTTATATAAATGCGTAAGGGATATTTATGAAATAAAAGTTTCATCTTTCTCCTTAAAGTACTTTTTAATGTTACTTTTTTCTAATTGGACTAACTTTGTTATCAAAACCTTAACCTCAAGGGATATTTGTGTAATTTTACAAATTTCATGGGAGGCTAGTGAAATTGTCAGAATAATTTTAATTATTCTTGATTGTGACACAAAAAATGTCACTAAAAAAATTGGATGATATTACTATAAAAAAATATTACTAGTTTAACGTTTGATGTAGATAGATATTACAGATAACATTGATAGTTCTTCTATACTTCTAATGAAATATTAGAGAAATGAATAAGAAGGAAAAAGGGAAAAATTATAAAATCCATCTTTTGTATAAAACATGACAACAAGGGAGTTTTATTAAAATATTAAGGTTCGTATTGCCATTTTAAAGGGACAAGGGAGGTAGATATAATTTCTGAAACCTTAAGGGAGTCAAATGAAATTATTAAAAATCTCAAGGAAGGTTTCTGAAATTGTCCCAATCAAATTTGTACTAGGACACATAACCAAATAAACTAATAATGCTTTGTTTAAAATATTCTAACACTATGGATTACCCGTTGTTTTCTAGTTTACTGCTTTTGTCATGAATTCTTCTGTTTTATGGTTAAGTAGAAGTGTTACAAACTATGTTTTGCCTATGTGACCAGCATATTGCTATGATATGGTAGTGGCGTCCCGGGATCTAGTCATAAGCAGTAATTGGTAACTCGTCTGAGATGAATGGAGATTGTCTTCCGATGCTTTGACGCACCTCAAACTATTATATTAGGAAAAATATATAACATCGTCCCAGCAGATTCAGCGAACTCATCTTCATATTGATTCGCGAATGCCACTGGACGAAATTATTAGCACAAAAGCCATCTACTCTCTGTTGTCTGCCAATGAAACAAGATATTAGTAACTTGTCTAACCTTGATGCTCGGCATACGTACACTAGATATTAGTATATTATATACTTCAAATCTTTTAATTTTTTCTGAAATGTACAAGTTTTTACATTCCTTTTGTTGTTGTATATAACTGTTGTTTCAACATGTATTAATTTTTTTTTTTTGGTTTTCTGGGCATTGTATCTCTTAGGTATTGCATTTTTATTGGGAATCTTAATGTTATGTATTATTTACGTATAAAGCAAATAGATAATGGGAGAAGAGGAATAAAATAAATAATAAAAATACTATTAACAAGACTCAACTCTTCACCTTCATAAACTCAACAAAATAAATAGATATCCTATGCATAGTAAACATGGCTTAATAAATAAGAAACAATTACTACAGCAAAATTACATAATATTAGATCCAAATTAGTAAATAAGAAAACTTCAGAAAACTTAACATGATCCAAAAAAACTGCTAAACAATAATATAAAAAACTTCTCAATTATTACTTTTGATTTAATATGTCAACGTTTTCAAAACGTGCTTATACTTTCTTTTTTTTTTTTTCCGAAACATTAGATAATTTCATTGATATGTTGTAAACTATATAATTGTTGAGCAAAGGCCCAAATTGACTTTACAAGTGCATCTTGGCACTGGGAGTGTAGCCACCCTTCATCAAAAGAAATGCTTAATACATGCATGCTAACTAAATCAACCCTTTCGCCCGTTAAGTTAGTGGACAAAATGAATGAGCATTCCATAAACATTGAGCACAAATTTCTGATGTCCTCCAAGTGAGAGTGCATTGCCATGTCTTTGGAATTAATGGTTTGGATCATTTTCAGCAACTGTTTCTGTTTAATCTTGATCCGAATCTTCTTCCATTCCTTCTCTCTTGCCTTACATAATGCTAACTTAACAGCCACTCCTTGGTTCCTGAGTTTGTTACCATCAGTATCTCCTTTGAATGCCCATTGAGCAAGAATTCATGTCTTTGAATGCCCCTTGAGCAAGAATTTGTTTGTTATACAAGGATTTTGAATTTGTCTGGAGCAAAATGTAACAACCTGAGTAGTTCCCCTCTTTCAATGTGACAGGCGACCTTCACGTACAAGCACTTTTAAAGATTGGGGGCTTAGGATCGTGAACTCAGAGTTCTAAATAAAAATTGTTCATCTGATCAATTAGTGAATATTTCCTATAACCTTTTTAACATTCCCTTTTCTATCGTATGTACTTGGATTGAAAATTTTCCTCGTTTTTCAATTCTTTATATTTCACTGACATTGCGTTTCTTTGGTGTTGCATGGATTCTGGATTTGTCAAGAAACAAAACTTAAGTTTGTTCTGAAAGCTTGCAGGGTTTTGGATTTTCTTTTCAAAACTTATTTATGTTTGAAGGTTTGAAAATAAAGTAACTGATATAATTACCTATGTAAATTTGTAGTATATAAGAAGGACAATGGTAAAACTTGGTACTAGCACTTTCCGAGAGTGCTGTCCTTTATCCATAATTTAATATTCAACATTATTTCTTAAACGTCATCAGATAAGTCATTAATGGCATATTTCGACCAAAAAACAAGTTTATTTTACAAAAGAAAATGAAAAAAAAGAAGAAAAATAATAAGAGGCGGCTAAATTCATTTTCAGACAAGTCACCAGTCCGCCGTCTGGATCACCCGGAAGACCACAGGCAACAACATCAATCGACATGAAGAGATGTGTCATCATCCATGCAGATGTAAACATCAAACATTATAAAAAGTTGAATCTTAGAAACAAACTAGTCACAATTCAGAAGTCACCATACATTATCAAGCACTTAAATTACAAATGCATAAATTCAAGTAGACACAAACTTCAAAGGTTAATTATTTAAATAAACACACTTAACTAGTATCAAAAAAAAAAATACCAAAGTAGCTACCAAATTGCTTATAATATATAACAAGGAATAGCATCAATAATTAGAAACAAAATAACAAATAAAATGATATTATTCATCAAAGTTAATATCATCCATGTCATCATCTTCATCCAGTGTATATACACTAGGTAATTTTCTTCCAAAAGTTGATAATGGTTCCAGAATTTCCATCACATCACAGGCTCCAATCTACTGGTAACAATCTTTTTTTCTTTACCTTTCTTACTTAACCATTTATTTATATTTCAAATAAATTAATATCAAATTCACCCAATATCTCAATATAATAGATAGTAAATTAGTAATAAAGTTGAATATTAAAAAGTTAAAAACTTAATTGATTAAGTTAAATCTTTTTTTTCTTTTATAAAGACAATTTGTGGGGCGTACGCTTTTAACACTCCACTTCAGAGGCGCGTCCAAACCCCTAGGCGTACGCCCTGGTCTCTTAGACGCATGCTCTAGAATACTATCGTCTTATGCGATCGCCCAAGGGCGGTATTGGAACCCTTCGCTCTGGGACTCGCCCCACGAATGTCTTTTAAAACATTGGGTTGGAGTCAGCAACTGCACTAAAGATTGGTTGTACTTGTAGGCTCTAGTTATGAGGTCTGCTGTACTCATTATGCTAATTACTTACTCCCTCCCTTTTTTTATAACTGACGTTTAAGAAATAATGTTCCCTGTTGCTAACGAGTGGTGTTTGGGGCAGGGAGGAGGTGAACCTTCCTTTGTACGCAAGCGTGATTGTAATTCATCAATTTGAAGAAGCTTATTTAAATTAATCTACAAGCTCTGGAGGAGTTGGGTAGTTAATTGGATTGCAATTCTTTCCTTTCTATTTACTTATTGTTACGTTTGTGATCTGTACATTGTTTATCTCTTCCACTTGTTGGTCTTTGATCCTTACAATTGGTATCAGAGCAATCAAAATGGATAATACTTTTGATGTTTACAAAATAAATGGATAATACTAATATCTTTTCTAGAAATACCTTCAGTTATGCAGCAATCAAAATGGATGCTTTGTGAAAGGGGGAGTTTATTCTGAGATTATATGTTTGTTTCTTAAATTTTTCTGAGGCAATAGGTGAGGGAGAGCTTATACTCATATGCACAATCTTTTTCTTTCCTTTATCCATTGTTTTGTCATCATCAAAAAGGGGGAGAATATTGATCCTGGTTCCTAACTTTTGATATTTACAAAACAAATGGATTATACTAATATATTTTCCAGAGATACCTTCAGTAATGCAGCGATCAGACTCAAAGATCAAATGCAATTGAAAGGGACAAAGGCTGCTGAAAGCTGTCGGACGCTTGGATCGGACGTCCGATAATCATTGCGTAACTTCGGACGCATGAAGAACCCCACCACCGGACGTCCGAAGGAAATAAGACATTTCTCAAATCTCTTTGTTTGCTGTCGGACGCACAAAGAGTTTGCACCGGACGTCCGAAAGAATTGAAGAAAATCTCTTAAACTCACTGCCTGCTATCGGACGCAAAAAAACAGGACTGTCGGACGCAAAAAACAGGACTATCGGACGTCCGACACTCCAACGGCTAGTTGACTCTTCATCTACTTTCTATCCGTTGGAAACATTAATGAGGCACTTTTTTGGTCCTATATAAATAGTGGTTGGTCAGATACTTTAAACCACTTTTGCACACTGAAGATAAAAAATATGTAGAGTGATTTTAGTGAGAAAATACTCTTCAAAGAAGATTTCTAGTCTTAGTGGTGTGAGGTTCATTGTAAACTTTTCACTTGTAAGTGAATACTTCATGAGTGTAGCTCTGTGAGGGTTGTCTTGAGGGATAGTAAAATTTCCTGGCTAGACCGAGTGGTGTTTGGGGCAGGGAGGAGGTGAACCTTCCTTTGTACGCAAGCGTGATTGTAATTCATCAATTTGAAGAAGCTTATTTAAATTAATCTACAAGCTCTGGAGGAGTTGGGTAGTTAATTGGATTGCAATTCTTTCCTTTCTATTTACTTATTGTTACGTTTGTGATCTGTACATTGTTTATCTCTTCCACTTGGTGGTCTTTGATCCTTACAATTGGTATCAGAGCAATCAAAATGGATAATACTTTTGATGTTTACAAAACAAATGGATAATACTAATATCTTTTCTAGAAATACCTTCAGTTATGCAGCAATCAAAATGGATGCTTTGTGAAAGGGGGAGTTTATTCTGAGATTATATGTTTGTTTCTTAAATTTTTCTGAGGCAATAGGTGAGGGAGAGCTTATACTCATATGCACAATCTTTTTCTTTCCTTTATCCATTGTTTTGTCATCATCAAAAAGGGGGAGAATATTGATCCTGGTTCCTAACTTTTGATATTTACAAAACAAATGGATTATACTAATATATTTTCCAGAGATACCTTCAGTAATGCAGCGATCAGACTCAAAGATCAAATGCAATTGAAAGGGACAAAGGCTGCTGAAAGCTGTCGGACGCTTGGATCGGACGTCCGATAATCATTGCGTAACTTCGGACGCATGAAAAACCCCACCACCGGACGTCCGAAGGAAATAAGACATTTCTCAAATCTCTTTGTTTGCTGTCGGACGCACAAAGAGTTTGCACTTGACGTCCGAAAGAATTGAAGAAAATCTCTTAAACTCACTGCCTGCTATCGGACGCAAAAAAACAGGACTGTCGGACGCAAAAAACAGGACTATCGGACGTCCGACACTCCAACGGCTAGTTGACTCTTCATCTACTTTCTATCCGTTGGAAACATTAATGAGGCACTTTTTTGGTCCTATATAAATAGTGGTTGGTCAGATACTTTAAACCACTTTTGCACACTGAAGATAAAAAATATGTAGAGTGATTTTAGTGAGAAAATACTCTTCAAAGAAGATTTCTAGTCTTAGTGGTGTGAGGTTCATTGTAAACTTTTCACTTGTAAGTGAATACTTCATGAGTGTAGCTCTGTGAGGGTTGTCTTGAGGGATAGTAAAATTTCCTGGCTAGACCGAGTGGTGTTCGGGGCAGGGAGGAGGTGAACCTTCCTTTGTACGCAAGCGTGATTGTAATTCATCAATTTGAAGAAGCTTATTTAAATTAATCTACAAGCTCTGGAGGAGCTGGGTAGTTAATTGGATTGCAATTCTTTCCTTTCTATTTACTTATTGTTACGTTTGTGATCTGTACATTGTTTATCTCTTCCACTTGGTGGTCTTCGATCCTTACAATTGGTATCAGAGCAATCAAAATGGATAATACTTTTGATGTTTACAAAACAAATGGATAATACTAATATCTTTTCTAGAAATACCTTCAGTTTGGCAGCAATCAAAATGGATGCTTTGTGAAAGGGGGAGTTTATTCTGAGATTATATGTTTGTTTCTTAAATTTTTCTGAGGCAATAGGTGAGGGGGAGCTTATACTCATATGCACAATCTTTTTCTTTCCTTTATCCATTGTTTTGTCATCATCAAAAAGGGGGAGAATATTGATCCTGGTTCCTAACTTTTGATGTTTACAAAACAAATGGACAATACTAATATCTTTCCCAGAGAGACCTTCAGCAATGCAGCGATCAGACTCAAAGATCAAATGCAATTGAAAGGGACAAAGGCTGCTGAAAGCTGTCGGACGCTTGGATCGGACGTCCGATAATCATTGCGTAACTTCGGACGCATGAAGAACCCCACCACCGGACGTCCGAAGGAAATAAGACATTTCTCAAATCTCTTTGTTTGCTGTCGGACGCACAAAGAGTTTGCACCGGACGTCCGAAAGAATTGAAGAAAATCTCTTAAACTCACTGCCTGCTATCGGACGCAAAAAAACAGGACTGTCGGACGCAAAAAACAGGACTATCGGACGTCCGACACTCCAACGGCTAGTTGACTCTTCATCTACTTTCTATCCGTTGGAAACATTACTGAGGCACTTTTTTCGTCCTATATAAATAGTGGTTGGTCAGATACTTTAAACCACTTTTGCACACTGAAGATAAAAAATATGTAGAGTGATTTTAGTGAGAAAATACTCTTCAAAGAAGATTTCTAGTCTTAGTGGTGTGAGGTTCATTGTAAACTTTTCGCTTGTAAGTGAATACTTCATGAGTGTAGCTCTGTGAGGGTTGTCTTGAGGGATAGTAAAATTTCCTGGCTAGACCGAGTGGTGTTCGGGGCAGGGAGGAGGTGAACCTTCCTTTGTACGCAAGCGTAATTGTAATTCATCAATTTGAAGAAGCTTATTTAAATTAATCTACAAGCTCTGGAGGAGCTGGGTAGTTAATTGGATTGCAATTCTTTCCTTTCTATTTACTTATTGTTACGTTTGTGATCTGTACATTGTTTATCTCTTCCACTTGGTGGTCTTCGATCCTTACAGTTGGTATCAGAGCAATCAAAATGGATAATACTTTTGATGTTTACAAAACAAATGGATAATACTAATATCTTTTCTAGAAATACCTTCAGTTATGCAGCAATCAAAATGGATGCTTTGTGAAAGGGGGAGTTTATTCTGAGATTATATGTTTGTTTCTTAAATTTTTCTGAGGCAATAGGTGAGGGAGAGCTTATACTCATATGCACAATCTTTTTCTTTCCTTTATCCATTGTTTTGTCATCATCAAAAAGGGGGAGAATATTGATCCTGGTTCCTAACTTTTGATATTTACAAAACAAATGGATTATACTAATATCTTTTCCAGAGATACCTTCAGTAATGCAGCGATCAGACTCAAAGATCAAATGCAATTGAAAGGGACAAAGGCTGCTGAAAGCTGTCGGACGCTTGGTTCGGTCGTCCGATAATCATTGCGTAACTTCGGACGCATGAAAAACCCCACCACCGGACGTCCGAAGGAAATAAGACATTTCTCAAATCTCTTTGTTTGCTGTCGGACGCACAAAGAGTTTGCACCGGACGTCCGAAAGAATTGAAGAAAATCTCTTAAACTCACTGCCTGCTATCAGACGCAAAAAAACAGGACTGTCGGACGCAAAAAACAGGACTATCGGACGTCCGACACTCCAACGGCTAGTTGACTCTTCCATCTACTTCTGATCCGTTGGAAAACACTTAATGAGTGCAGCTTTTTTTGGTCCTATATAAATAGTCGGTTGGTCAGATACTTTAAAGCCACTTTTGCACACTGACAGATTAAAACAAATTGTAGAGGGATTTTAGTGAGAAAATACTCTTCAAGAAATTTTCTGTCTTAGTGGTGTGGAGGTTCATTGTAAACTTTTCACTTGTAAGTTGAATACTTCAGAGTGTAGTCTGTGAAGGGTTTTGTCTTGAAGGGATAGTAAATTTCCTGCTAGACCGAGTGGTTGTTTTTGGGGCAGGGAGGAGGTAAACCTTCCTTTGACGCAAGCGTGATGTAATTCACAATTTGAAGAAGCTTATTTTAAATTAATCTACAAGCTCCGGAGGAGCTGGGTAGTAATTGGATTGCAAGTTCTTTCCTTTTCTTATTTACTTATTGTTACGTTTGTGACTGTACATTGTTTTATTCTCTTCCACTTGGTGTCTTTGATCCTTACAATTGGGTATCAAGAGCAATCCAACATGGATAATACTTTTGATGTTTACAAAATAAATGGATATACTATATCTTTTTCTAGAAAATACTTCAGGTTATGCAGCAATCAAAATGGATGCTTTTTGAAAGGGGAGTATTTATGAGATTATTATGTTTGTTTTCTTAAAATTTTTCTTCTGAGGCAATAGGTAGGGAGAGGCTTATACTCAGTATGCCAAATCTTTTTCTTTCCCTTACCATGTTTGTCATCATTCAAAAAAAGGGGGAGAATATTGATCCCGGGTCCTAACTTTTGATATTTTACAAAACAAATTGGATTATACTATATATTTCAAAGAGAATAAACCTTCAGTAAGCAGCGATAGACTCAAAGATCAAATGCAAGAAAGGGACAAAGGCTGCTGAAAGCTGTCGGACGCTTGGATCGGACGTCCGATAATCATTGCGTAACTTCGGACGCATGAAGAACCCCACCACCGGACGTCCGAAGGAAATAAGACATTTCTCAAATCTCTTTGTTTGTTGTCAGACGCACAAAGAGTTTGCACCGGACGTCCGAAAGAATTGAAGAAAATCTCTTAAACTCACTGCCTGCTATCGGACGCAAAAAAACAGGACTGTCGGACGCAAAAAACAGGACTATCGGACGTCCGACACTCCAACGGCTAGTTGACTCTTCATCTACTTTCTATCCGTTGGAAACATTAATGAGGCACTTTTTTGGTCCTATATAAATAGTGGTTGGTCAGATACTTTAAACCACTTTTGCACACTGAAGATAAAAAATATGTAGAGTGATTTTAGTGAGAAAATACTCTTCAAAGAAGATTTGTAGTCTTAGTGGTGTGAGGTTCATTGTAAACTTTTCACTTGTAAGTGAATACTTCATTAGTGTAGCTCTGTGAGGGTTGTCTTGAGGGATAGTAAAATTTCCTGGCTAGACCGAGTGGTGTTCGGGGCAGGGAGAAGGTGAACCTTCCTTTGTACGCAAGCGTGATTGTAATTCATCAATTTGAAGAAGCTTATTTAAATTAATCTACAAGCTCTGGAGGAGCTGGGTAGTTAATTGGATTGCAATTCTTTCCTTTCTATTTACTTATTGTTACGTTTGTGATCTGTACATTGTTTATCTCTTCCACTTGGTGGTCTTCGATCCTTTCAATTGGTATCAGAGCAATCAAAATGGATAATACTTTTGATGTTTACAAAACAAATGGATAATACTAATATCTTTTCTAGAAATACCTTCAGTTATGCTGCAATGAAAATGGATGCTTTGTGAAATGGGGAGTTTATTCTGAAATTATATGTTTGTTTCTTAAATTTTTCTGAGGCAATAGGTGAGGGAGAGCTTATACTCATATGCACAATCTTTTTCTTTCCTTTATCCATTGTTTTGTCATCATCAAAAAGGGGGAGAATATTGATCCTGGTTCCTAACTTTTGATATTTACAAAACAAATGGATTATACTAATATATTTTCCAGAGATACCTTCAGTAATGCAGCGATCAGACTCAAAGATCAAATGCAATTGAAAGGGACAAAGGCTGCTGAAAGCTGTCGGACGCTTGGATCGGACGTCCGATAATCATTGCGTAACTTCGGACGCATGAAGAACCCCGCCACCGGACGTCTGAAGGAAATAAGACATTTCTCAAATCTCTTTGTTTGCTGTCGGACGCACAAAGAGTTTGCACCGGACGTCCGAAAGAATTGAAGAAAATCTCTTAAACTCACTGCCCGCTATCGGACGCAAAAAATAGGACTGTCGGACGCAAAAAACAGGACTATCGGACGTCCGACACTCCAACGGCTAGTTGACTCTTCATCTACATTCTATCCGTTGGAAACATTAATGAGGCACTTTTTTGGTCCTATATAAATAGTGGTTGGTCAGATACTTTAAACAACTCTTGCACACTGAAGATAAAAAATATGTAGAGTGATTTTAGTGAGAAAATACTCTTCAAAGAAGATTTCTAGTCTTAGTGGTGTGAGGTTCATTGTAAACTTTTCACTTGTAAGTGAATACTTCATGAGTGTAGCTCTGTGAGGGTTGTCTTGAGGGATAGTAAAATTTCCTGGCTAGACCGAGTGGTGTTTGGGGCAGGGAGGAGGTGAACCTTCCTTTGTACGCAAGCGTGATTGTAATTCATCAATTTGAATAAGCTTATTTAAATTAATCTACAAGCTCTGGAGGAGTTGGGTAGTTAATTGGATTGCAATTCTTTCCTTTCTATTTACTTATTGTTACGTTTGTGATCTGTACATTGTTTATCTCTTCCACTTGTTGGTCTTTGATCCTTACAATTGGTATCAGAGCAATCAAAATGGATAATACTTTTGATGTTTACAAAATAAATGGATAATACTAATATCTTTTCTAGAAATACCTTCAGTTATGCAGCAATCAAAATGGATGCTTTGTGAAAGGGGGAGTTTATTCTGAGATTATATGTTTGTTTCTTAAATTTTTCTGAGGCAATAGGTGAGAGGGAGCTTATACTCAT
>NW_020863144.1:0-14715 GCF_003713205.1 Coffea eugenioides
CAACATATTCAGCTTCAGTAGTGCACAATGAGATAGCATTTTGTTTTTTACTAAACCAAGATACCAAACAATTTCCAAGAAAGTTGCATATACCAGTAGTACTTTTCCTATCTATTTTACACCCACCGAAATTCGCATCAGAGAATCCATATAAAGGAAGTTCATGACATTTTAGATACCACAAACCAAAGTTTAAGGTTCCTTTAAGATATCTAAAAATTCTTTTTACTGCATTCAAGTGTGATTCCTTTGGACAGGATTGAAATCGAGCACATAAGCATACAGCAAACATGATGTCAGGCCTACTGGCAGTTAAACTTCCAATCATACCTCTGTACTTCTTTTCCTCAACTTTTGTACCTTCCTCATCCTTGTCAAGTTTGGTAGAGGTGCACATAGGTGTTCCAACAGGCTTTGAATTCTCCATTCCAAATCTTTTCAGCAGTTTCTTGGTGTATTTTGTTTGATTTATGAATGTTCCATCTTGGGTTTGAACCACTTGAAGTCCAAGGAAGAAGTTCAGTTCTCCCATCATGCTCATTTCAAATTCTTTTTGCATGACGATGGAAAAGTCCTTGCACAGGCTCTCATTAGTAGCACCAAATATGATATCATCCACATATATTTGTACAATTAAAAGATCTCGTGAGCTTTGTTTTGTGAAAAGTGTAGTATCTACAATGCCCCTTTTAAAACCATTTTCAATCAAAAATCCACTCAGACGTTCATACCATGCTCTAGGAGCTTGCTTTAATCCGTATAAAGCTTTTGAGAGTTTAAAAATATGATCTGGATAAGATTCATTTTCAAAACCAGAAGGTTGGTCAACATAGACTTCTTGATCTATAAAACCGTTTAAGAAAGCACTCTTAACATCCATCTGAAATAATTTAAAATTCTTGAAACATGCAAATGCTAGAAACATTCTTATGGACTCCAGCCTAACTACAGGTGCAAAGGACTCATCAAAGTCTATTCCCTCTTCTTGAGTATATCCCTTAGCCACCAGCCTGGCCTTATTTCTAACAACCTCCCCTTTATCATTCATTTTGTTTCTAAAAACTCACTTTGTGCCAATGATAGGATGGTCTTGTGGTCTAGCAACCAGGGTCCAAACTTTGTTTCTTTCAAATTGGATTAACTCTTCTTCCATAGCTAAAATCCAGTGCTCATCATTCAATGCATCAACAACATTTTTAGGTTCAATATGTGATACTAAAGCAAGATTGTCTACTAGGTGTCTAGAAGAACGAGTTCTGACCTTTTCAGATGGATCACCAATTATAAGCTCCCTGGGATGGTTATGAACAAATTTCCAGGTTCTTGGAAGATCATTAGGAGTAATGGTATCTCTGTCATTCACTTCTCCAGCTGGACTGTCCTGCGGATTCAGACATACTTAATCCTAATTCTGAATTGAAGACAAGAGTACAATGATCATGATCGTAACTCAATTATAAGTCTTTCATTGAACACCAAAGTGTATCACACTTCACCACAATTCATAGAAATGTCGACCGGTGAGCGATTCATCAAACGTTAATGGTGTGCTCTGATGCATCGTGGTCTACGCCTTATAAACTCTGCAACCGAAGAACGAGTTCTGACCGTTTCAGATGCGATCACAATATAAAGCTCCCTGGGATGGTTATGAACAAATTTCCAGGTTCTTGGAAGATCATTAGGAGTAATGGTATCTCTGTCATTCACTTCTCCAGCTGGACTGTCCTGAGTATCAGCATCCTTTAAATCAGTTTCTGGTGAAGCAGAGTCATGATCATTGATTGCTAACTTCTTTAGTTCTTCTTGAACACCTGTATCATCATCTTCACCACAACTCATAGAAATGTCACCATTAGATTCATCAAATGTAATGTGTATCGCCTCCTCTATAATCAGTGTTCTACGATTATAAACTCTGAACCTCTTTTGTTTTCACAGTATCCCAAGAAAATTCCCTCATCAGATTTCTTGTCAAACTTTCCAAGATGTTCCTTGATATTCAAAATGAAACATTTACAACCAAAAACTCTGAAGTAACCAACAACAGGCTTTTTGTCAAACATAAGTTCATAGGAGGTTTTGTTCAAAATTGGTCTTAGGAGAACTCTGTTCATGGTATAACAGGCTGTGTTTATGGCTTCAGCCCAAAAATATTTTGGTAAATTGCATTCACTAAGCATGGTTCTAGCAGCCTCTTGGAGAGTTCTATTTTTTCTTTCTACAACTCCATTTTGTTGGGGGACTCTAGCAATAGAGAATTCATGAGTAATGCCATTATGATCATAAAATTCTAGAAAACCACAGAACTTGAATTCTGACCCATTATCACTTCTAATCCTAACAATTTTCAAGCCAAGCAGATTTTGCACTTTAGCAAACAATGAAATAAAATTCTTAAAGGCATCATCTTTATGAGCAAGAAATATCACCCAAGTATATCTAGAGTAATCATCAACAATCACAAAACAATATCTCTTACCACCAAGGCTTGTAGTTTGTGTAGGACCAAACAGGTCAAGGTGCAAAAGTTCAAGTGGTTTTGAAGTAGAAACACATTTCTTGGATTTAAAAGATACCTTGACTTGTTTTCCAAATTGGCAAGCATCACATATCCGGTCCTTTTCAAATTTGATTTTTGGGAGACCTCTAACAAGATCCTTTTTAGAGATTTCCTTTAGCAAATCCATGTTGAAGTGACACAGTCTTCTATGCCATAACCATGGGTCCTCATTTGCTACTTTGAGACATTTGAGATATGAGGAGTCAATTTTTTCAAGAATAACTACATAGACATCATTAACCCTTTTTCCTTTGAAAATAATGTTGAACTTTGAGTCAAATATGAGACATTCAAGCTTTTTGAACAATACAAACAGATTCCTATCACACAGTTGACTAACACTTAATAAATTGTAGCTCAGATTATCAACAAGAAGAACATTGTGGATAGAGGTTTTACCATTCTTACCAACATCACCAATACCAACAGTTTTGGCTTTGTTATCATCTCCAAACGTTACATTTTCACTTGCTTTTTGCTTGAGTTTAATGAATTGTGAAGCATCACCAGTCATATGTCTTGAACATCCACTATCAATGAACCATTTTGATTCTTTAGCAATGTTATCCTGATTCACCTACACACAAACCCACAGGATAATACTTGGTACCCTTTACATATTGGGTCCTTGAGAGTTAGTCTTATGTCTAACTATCCACATGCATCTCATTCCATTCCTCATGTTTTTCTTAACATAACAGTTGCTATTCATGTGACCAGATTGACAACAAAAGTTGCATACTGACATTGGATCAATCAAATGAACAGGTTTAATGAATCTGACTTGCCTTCTCCTGTGGATAGCAAACTCATTTGCATTTTGATTCAGTCTTATTTGATGAGTATTAACATAAGGTTCAGTGTCATTCTTTTGAAGACGGTTCTGTTTCATATGATGTAACAAATGACATAAATCATCCATCCTTTTTCTTAAGCTCATTTCTGAGTATGTCACATAAATTTTTCTTTTTGTAAAGTTCAGCAATCACATTAGTTTCAGTTCTTTTCAGGTTCTCATTTTCATGCTTAAGGCACTTGTTTTGTCGAAAAAGACTTGCATTATCTTGTATTAGAAAGCTAATTTTCTGCTTCAGTTCCTTGTTTTTAACGTAGGATTCTTTCAAGCTGTTATGCATTTTTTCTAGAAAAGAGTTAACATCATCATCAGATTCACTATCACTGTCGGTTTGAGAGTTGCATTGTGTTACCTCTTCATCTCCAATGGCCATGAAAGCCACTTGAGCAGATTCCTCTTCTTCTTCAACTTCGCCTTCTGAGTTGCAATCATTCCAGGTAATCTGGAAATTGTTGAACTTTGACTTTCGTTCAACCTTGTTCTCCTTCTTTTTCTTCATTGGAAACTCATTTGCATAGTGTCCTGGTTGGCCACATTCGAAACACTTATCAGTCAGCTTCTTGTTGAATTCCAGTTTCCCTCTGTTTCTGAAGTCATTAGACTGATTTGGTAAGGAATAGCTGGATCCGCCTTTCCTGAATCTTCTTTTGTTGAGAAATCTTTTGAAACCTCTTGTGATGAGTGCAATATCACTGTCATCACCTTCCAAATCATTTTCATCCTGTGAGGCTTTTTCATCTTCGTCTTGTGAAGCTTTCAGAGCAATACTTTTTCTTACTTTTGTGTCTTCTTCATCCTGCATCTTAGATTTAAGTTTCAGTTCGTAAGAAGTTAGAGAGTTAATCAGAGATTCAATGGATAAAGTATTTAGATCCTTGGCTTCCTCAATGGCAGTCACTTTGCTTTTCCAGTCCTTTGATAGAGCATTCAGAATTTTTCTGTTCTTCTCACCTAGAGAGTACTCCTTCTCAAGCACCTCTAAATCCTTGATCAGATCATTGAATCTACAATATATTTTGTCAATGTTTTCATGAGGCTCCATCTTAAAAGATTCATACTTAGTGACCAGAATGGATTTCTTTTGTTCTCTCACATTCTCGCTTCCCTCATGGATCTCTCTAAGTTTATCCCAAATTTCTTTTGCAGATCTGCAGCCTTTGACTCTAATAGACTCATTTGAGTCTAATGCACTGTATAGAACGTTCATAGCCTTGGTATTTAGAGTGAGATGAGTTCTATCTGCAGCAGTCAGCTCACTTCTGGCCTTTTGTCTCGGCCTATGAGTAGTTTCATCAATAATCGTTGCGTCATATGGACCTTCACTAACAATAAACCACAACTCAATATCAATAGATTGTAAGAATATAATCATCCTTTCCTTCCAGCTCACATAGTTTGATCCATTGAACATTGGAGGTCTAGTAACAGATTGTCCCTCAAAGAACATGGCATTGTTGGTTGTCATATCTACTCCCAAGCCGATTGAGCTTAATCTCTAGGAGACCAAGTTCTGATACCAATTGTAAGGATCGAAAACAACCTAAGAGGGGGGGTGAATTAGGTTTTCAAAAAAACCAGCTAAGATATAGGTCACTTTTCTTCAAGGCCTACCTTTCTTTTCTCAAAGACCACCCAATGGATCAGATTACTAAAAAGCACAGGTATTCGTAAGATGAAGATGAGAGCAGTTTATATGGAAAAGCTGTAAACGAAAATAGAGAAACAAACCAGACTTCAAACTCTACTGGAGTTTGAACAGCACTTTTATATACCAGGTTACTTCAAGTTGAACAATCTTGCAACCAATATCCTGTGTACAAGGGAAGGATCACTTCCTTCTTGCCCCAAACCACACTTGGTCAAGCAAGGAAGTTTTACAAACAATCGAAAAACCCTCACAATGCTACACTATTGAAGAAGCTATGTCACACTTGAAAAACTACAAGAGAATTGCACAAGCTAAGAATACAAATGTTCCTTTGGAGTATTCTAATACTTGAATCACTCACAATCTGATGTAGACTTGATGTGCAAAGTTGTTCTGAGATGGTTGACTTTGTTCTTTTTATAGGAGACCAGAAAATTCTTCAATTAATGCTGTCAACGGGTAGAAGGCAACTGAAGAGTCAACTAGCCGTTGGTGCTGTCGGACGTCCGATATTCAGTTTTTATGCGTCCGAACGAGATCAATGAGTTCTGGAAGTTTTCTTGAATCTCTTAGGACGTCTGATCCCTTATCACCATGCGTCCGAGGGTAAGATGCACACTTGGAATTTCCTCTTCAATTCCTTCGGACGGCCGATGCGTCCAGAGTGTTGCGTCCGAAGTGCAGCAACGCTTGTCGGACGTTCGATACTCAGGTGTTGAGCGTCCGATCGTGATCAGTAATTGTAGAAGCCCTGGCTTGTCTTCTTCGGACGTCCGAGTCTGAGTTCTTCACACGTCCGAAGATACTCAAAGGATGTCGGACGTCCAATACTCTCCTTTTGTGCGTCCGACAACTTCCTCAGCACTTTTCATCCTTTTTGATTTTCTTCCTCTTTTTTTTTTGCTTTAAGACCACAGACCTGTTTAGTGTCATTTCTGAAAAGGGTCTCTTCAAAGAGTATTAGTACCATCCATTTGTTTTGTAATCATCAAAAGATATGAATTGAGATAAACACCTTCGTTGCCAGTCAACTCGAGCTAGAAGCGGACTCGATCGGGCGGCTGGTGACCCTGGGACAGTGTTTTGGTATACTCAAGTATGACCACGAAGGTTGGTGGAGAACTGGCCAGTGAATTGGCTAGTGGTGGGAAATGAAATCAATAAATGAATGTCAAGAACACTGGAGGAGTTTTCACTTGCAAATGTTTTTCTAATAATTGGAGGAATAAGGAAATTGGTTGGCGAGTGAATGAATGAATGGCTCCACGTGAGCATGTATCCTTTCAATGAGTGTGTTTTTATTGCTTTATCTGGTGAATGTTTTCTCAATTAATTGTTCTTTAATGAATAACGTCCTTGTTTAAATTGCTTGATTACTTGTTTGGGAACCTTACTGGGCTTTTAGCTCATTCTTTTAGTTTTACTTTCCTTACAGGGGATACGAGGCGTGAGACTTGTACAGGCTAGCGTAGTCTAGTTTTTTTGGATTTTGCAATTGTACTCGCGCTAGTGCCCCACTAGGGTTGGTTGCACCTAGATTGTAAACACGTTGATATATTTGGGCGTGTATAAGCCTTGTAGCTGGATTTGAGCATCAATGTATATGTTAAACTTGGAATTGTTGTTTTATTTCTTTTCTATGGTTGTAAGTTCTTTTCTCGAGTTAAACGTGAGTGAGTCCTGGCGAGAGTTGGGTAGGTGACTCGCTAAACCCTAGGGTACGCCCTAGGGGGAGATGGGGTCATCACAGGTTACTTATCAGTTGCTCCTAACTACCAACATAATTCCCTGCATTAATTCCTTAGAGTTTGTTGCTTCAGTTGTATGAGGGTTTGAGTTTTTGAGTTTGGGATTTTGAAATTTTGGATTTTGAAGTTTTGAAGTTTGAAATGTCTGGAAAAGTAGGAAAGTTTGAAAAGTTGAAAGAGTTAGAAGCTCCCTCACCGAGGAAAGAAAACTCACATGTAGAGAGAGAAGCTCCCACTAAGGAGAGAGTCCAAATCATATTCCATCTCTATTTGTTTGACAAGAAAGTTGTATACAAAAGTGCGTCCAAAACAATGAAGTGAGGTAAATGAAGAGGATTGGATCGTGATTTTGTGCAAAAAAATTTTTGCATTTTCGGTGAACATATTTTTCAATTATCATTTTACCCTACATATATCAAATCACTACATTATATTTTTCTACAAAAACTTCTAAAAATAGCAATCCAAATGGGATAGGACAAGATATGTGTTTGATTAACAAGAAAATACAAATTCTTGTGTTTGTTTAGTCAGATAGTCATGGAAAAATTGGCTACTATGTTCCTTACTAGAAAAAAAAATATTCCATATTGAATTCCTTCAGTTTTAGTATTTAATATACGTAAAAACATGTAATAATTATAATAATTTGCATATTGGGAGAGTTGTTTACTTGAAAATTAATCACATTCTTTAACGATAAGTTTATATGTGTGTATAAGTTATTTAAAAAATTTATAGACATAAAAAAGGAGCATAAAATGTAAAAGAAAACATTAATGTCATATAAATTGAATAAATTACTAATTCATTAATCGTTAAAATAAGAATAAAATGTCTAACTAAAAACCAATTGTTTGAATTGTAAATTTTAAGATATTCTAATTTATGTAGAAGCTTAGAATGGAGGAAATAGTTTAGAAATGAAGAAATTGTAAAAAAGAAAAATTAACTAGTTGAAACTTTCCTGTAACTCACTTTCTTATCAATTTCAGTAGGAAAAATTTTGCAGGAAAATAAGCGGTTATGGGAAAATTTTGTGTGGTGGATCCCATAAATTTCCTAACAAACAAACATTCAAAACTTGTAAGAAAGTTATTTTCCTTCACTTTGCTTCCCTTTTCCTAGAAAACAAACACTATTTTTATGTTTTCTCTTCATTTTCCTGAACTTGGAGAATATTCCAAGCGGCAATTCATCTTTTCTTTTTCTTTTTGTTTTTGTCAATTGACAACTTCTATACTAATTCTACTCCTACTTTGACTCTAACCTATCTAAAAGAGGATCCAAATGGTCCAAGGGGGTTAGAGGAAGTGGTTCTTACTTCTAGACCAAGAGGATGCACTACTACACACCCTTTGAAGTTTTGTGTAAGTGTAGAAATTTGAATTTCTAACCTATGGTCAGGCCTACACTTTAAACTTCACCTAATAGCCAACTCATCTAAGGCAAGTTGGTTATAGTAAATTAACATAAGTTACTGTCAAGAGAGTATTTATTATTTGGCCAAATCATAGGGTTCGTTTGGTAATATAGCCAAACCT
This sequence comes from Coffea eugenioides, assembly GCF_003713205.1. Taxonomy (NCBI): domain Eukaryota; kingdom Viridiplantae; phylum Streptophyta; class Magnoliopsida; order Gentianales; family Rubiaceae; genus Coffea; species Coffea eugenioides. The sequence continues at coordinate 8,360 of NW_020863144.1, forward strand.
CAAGAGAGGTAGCAACCAAAGAGTATAAATTTCATGTAATAACTTGTCTTTACCTCAACGTCATTTTTGAAATGGTACCTTTAGCATTTCACACCATGAATGATTTCAGTTTTCAACATATTTTTCAAAATAAAATTTCTTTTTAGTATCAAATAAGTTTCTTACAACTCATTTTAGACAATTGAGAACAAAACTGCAATCTTTAAAGTATGGCTAGATTATGCGAATGAAATTGTGAGATTTGTATGCAACTCAACGATGAAAATGGAATTAAATTTGATAGCAAGAGGGGAGGAAAAGTATTGAGTCAAACATGTAAGAACCACTATTTCTTGTCAATACAAAAAGGAAGAAACCAACTGAATTATATAGAAAAATAAAGCGAGAAGGGCTATTTAGACCCCTCCATATAACAACCATTATTTTGGCTACTCGTTAAAACTAGATTCATAAGTTGTGTTTCCCATTCTTTGGTTGTTTTTCTAAACTGACCTTCTGTTTATTCACCCATGTCTTTCTAAGCCGTCGAAAATTTTCGGCTTTGTGAATTAGCAGGCGGGCCTCAGCTCAGCCCAACCAACCCAGCCGCAATATGAAAGTGAATAGAAATTTCAGTGGTCAAAGCAGTCATAGGCAGCGATAGTGCAATAGATCTTAGAATCAAAAGGCCCTGTCGTTACCAGCTTGCTGGCTCGTGCCTGCAAGTCCAAGCTTTGTTCTTTTTAGTATTTTCAGGCTACAAAAGATTATGGGCCACAAAAAGTTTGGGCTTTGTAAATTAATAGGCCGGCCTCAACTCAGCCACAATACTAAAGTGAATACAATCTGGCACTCAAAAACAGTCATGGGCAGTGATGGTTGACTAGTTCTGCAGAACGAGATGGCCGAGTCACTATCAACTTGCTGGCTCGTACCTGCAAGTCCAAGTCTTTTGAGGGAAAACAGTAATGGGGAAAAAAAAATCTGACCCTAAACCACATACGAATATCCTCCTCGAGCTAAGTAGTATAATATTAACTTTCACACGAAAAATAACTCTTATGCCATATAATGGTTGTAGACCTCACAAAAAAAAAAGACGTGTATAGAAATGTCTATTAAAAAACTTTCAAGAAAAACAAGAGAAAATAATTCTATGATCTAATCAAATATTATTACTATGATTCGAGAGAAAATAAAAATATCTACTCAGACACTAGAGTGGAAATGTGTTGATTTTAGGGATAAGCAAACTAAATGATGGCACATTTTCTTAATTTTAGGAATTTTCATATTTGTATCAATGATTTAGACATATTATGATTTTAAATTGCTTTTTGTAGGTGAACTCAAAAAGAAAAACTTTTAAGTCTGTTCGGATAGTTTATTCTTTGTACAAATTTATTTGATTGTATCATAAATGTGTTTTTAAAATTTTTTTAATTTCATATACATTATATCAAAAAATTGATATAGTATTTTATCAAAAAATTATGCCTAATGATCTAAACACACTCTTTAGTTTGATGATATAAATGACTCGATTGACTATTCCATAGAATATTTACAAATTTTCTTATCGTGGTCATTGACTTGGGACTTTTTTATCATCAAGTTGAAAAACTTTGACCAACTGTTGTGCATGCTAAAGTTTTAATTTGTACCATATTGGTGATTTATGAGGTCCTATTTGATTGCTTAATGCTGCGATATTTGGGTGCCAATTGTGTACATTATACGTAACCAATCTTTTTCCCAGGTATCACGCTTCATAAAAATGGGAGTTAGAAGGTCAGATTTGACCAACAAAACAACCAAGAAAATGGTGCGGATTGGCCGTCTAGATTTCATGCCAAAATTTTGTACCCTCGTGCACCTTTTTTTTTTTAAACACAAATATACAATTTATTAATGATAAGGGGTAGAAGAAACATTACACCAACCTTCAACCGCTAACTCATGAGCAAGGACCCCCCCTGCACTCAGTGTTTTTTTTTTTTTTTTTAATTAATGAAATTGCTAAAAATCATTCAACATTATTTGCTTAACAAAGTTCAGAGGAGAGTTCCAGAAAAACTCAACTTGATTGGCGACTGGTTGGTGGATCTAGAATGTTGTGCTAAAATATGCACTTGGTGTTCATTATGATTGATACTCCCTCCATCCTATAAATCAAATTACAGACCTAATGTACGTATTTCCTTTTCTAAGAGAGTAGTTATCTTGTTAGTTTATTAAATGTTCACATTTAATGTAGATTGTTATATAGCACTCCATGAGTTAATTATTCTACTTGGAGGAATAAATAAACACTAAAAACTATATCTACGTAGTCAAATATAATATTGATTAGGTTGAAATTTGAATCTAGTATTGAAAACTAAAGAGTAATAAGTTTCAAGAACATTTTAGCAATATATATAATCTATTTTGAATGAGTCATCTAGTATGAATGACTAATGTGGGGTATATGAGGACAGCAGTTAGTAAAAATAATTAATTTAAGTATAACAACTAACGCTTCTTAAATTGTGTGAAATAAAAAGTAGGTCTATTTTTATGAGACGAAAAGAGTATAAGATTGTACAAGATTTTTGTTATAGTTTAAAACTTCTTTACAAACATTGTACACCATTTTAAAACATTTTGCATTGCAATTGTTCAAGCCCTACCCCATGTTTTAAATTTACAGGACATTAATTAGGAATTTCAACTTGAATATTATAGAATTCTTGGTACTTAGAGGTAGAGGAGGTGGATAAACTCAGTGCATTGTTGACAAAATTATTTCAGAAGTTTTCATTGAATTATTTAGTAGTTTCACTGGAATCAAATTATGATAGTTTACTTATTTAGGAATTGGTGCTTAATCTGGTAACACTTGTGTTGCTTTTTTTTTTCCTCAACTATTGTAGGTATTTGTTTTAAGAGAGTTTAAGAGAATTTGAATCTTTATTGTTGCGTAACTTTCTTCTTTTATTTGGGATTTAGGCATTAATAAAGTTGTTACTATGAGTTGTATTATTCATCTATCCTGTCCCACATATTTTTTGCGTGATTATACCTTCAATTTAATAACATTGCATGTTAATATTAATAGAACTCATTTAAAATTTGAATTTTACATTTCATATCTTCTCATGACAAAACTGACATGAGATACCAAATGGTGACCGTGCCAAAAATGAAAATTTTATCTGCAATAAGATGTATGGTGAAACAGATGGGGTGAGTTATCAATTACCATTCTTTAGTGTGCAAGTGAAAAGCATTCACCGCGATATCACGTCAGTTAATGTAATATCATCCTCATGTTTTGAAGTTCTTTTCAAAGTTCTTTTCCATCCTGTGCTTGAGTTGGAATGACAATTGAAAATAACAGGCCATAATTGTTTCCTCAGTATTCAATTATGTGGACCAAGAATTGCTTTCATATTTGCAACTGAGAATGAAACTTCTTTTGGGCCATAGCATATAAGTGACTTAGGCAAATAGTATTTGATAGCCCTTCATGGCTAGCATGACACTGGGCTTGAAGGACAATCTAACGTAATTTTTATGTTATACACTCTAATAAGATTGAAACTTGTATTCCTTGAACTATTATAATAATACTCTTAATTAAATTTAATTCTTAGAAAGAGCACGTATTAATGTACGAGAGTATTACATATTAGTGTGTAACAAAAGACTCGTAGCTGATTTGAAATTATATTTGGCATCTTCAAACATTCCCAATCACTCAATTTTTATACAGGGTCGCACTACCCATATCTTTAACTACCAACCTTTGTCTGATTAGATTAATGACTAGCTGGCCTCACTAGGTGGCCAGAAGGACTAGAGCACACGTGTGTGGACATTCCTCTAAGATTAGTGATTAGGATGTAGAGAACAACAAATTAATCATGTCACATGAAAAAGAAAACCCTTCTCCAAAAACTTATTGATTGATGAAATTAATTCAATAAGAAAATGGCCATAAAATATCATGATGCTTCTGTTCGAGCACAGGAAAAGAAGTATTTAAATCTCATTTCAAGTGGTTGGGTTGTCTTGAAGATGTGGCTTTCCTTATCATGTCGAACAAATATTAGCAGTCAAATTTATCTATACAGGGGAAAGCAGCAATGTGACTACATGATTGACTTTCACATAAAAGATGTGCAAGTTGGATCAAATGGGAAGCAAATGCTTTGGTCGTTTCTTGGTGTAAAAAACAGATTTTACCAAGCTTACTAGGACTGATCGGTAACCAAGGTAATTGATAAAAAGTAATCTGAGGATCACGCCTGCAAGGGAAAGGGGCAGGAAAGGATGTACGAATGTTAAAAGAGTTCTGAGGATAATAATGCACATGATTATAATTTGAAGGAATAAATTAACTCACACTACAATTATTAATGTCTCAAATGAGGAGGAAAAGTCTCACAACATGAGACCAAATAATGCTGTAAACTCTTTTAAGAAAAATACTATACCTAATACCCTATTTATTAATTACAAGACTTGTGAAATAAGAAACTACTCACAAAAAAATTATCGAATAAAGCACTAATTACTAAATAAGATAACTGTTAAAAACTTGACTCTACTTTAAAAAAATTAGATATATTAAATAAGAATCTCCTAGGTTCGGTTTACCATACAAATATAGTCGCCTTGAACCAGCCTCTTCAACATATCATCTCCAATCCCATCATCAGCAATAAATGCCATTGAAAATTGTGCTCTTACATAGAAAATGTTCAATCCTTGTATTTCACTTTCATTTTCACTATACCTTGAAAACAATATGGCTGCTAACTCCATTTGATCAAAGAACTCATTTATATTTACCCGTTCACACATCCACAATCTTCTCAATAGTCGTAAACTAGTGTTTACTTGTCTTGGCAGCAATCATTTTTTCATCAAACAATTCAAAATTCCAACTGCCACATCTTCAAAGGACCGTCCTATTCCAGTAAAATCCATTTTTTAAGCCAATCAAAAATTTTGTTAATTTGGGAATTCTAAATCTTCGAGTCAACATATTCTTAATCTACTGAATGTACATTAATTAAAATAAACTTTTTATCACACTAAAAAAATACCGAGACAAATAAATTTTTTTCCAACAATTTCTTCTTTTTCCTTTACCAAATTCATAATGTCCGCTTTCACAATCTCAAATTCTTCATTCTTAATTACCCAAATAAAGAATGCAAATGAAAAAAAAAAATTCAACTTCATCAAAATGTTCATAAATCACTCCAACATCAACCCTCTTGGAAATTAGCTTCTAATTATTCCAAACCAAATTTAGAATTGTAATCAAAATCATCTAATAGCGCACATTTCTCAAAAATTTTGGATTGTCGTTTTTCGCAAAAATTTTTTTTACGTTTTTCATGAACACATTTTTTTATTATCTTTTTACTTTGCATATATCAAATCAGTACAGTACATTATTCTATGAAAATTCTAAAAATAGCAATCCAAATGGACCCTCTTGCAAAATCTTCCAATCTAGTCGAGGTCGAACATATTTGTGGTGCAAACTTAAATATGCAATTCATATTGTTAAGGTCATGGCATTGGACTACATAGCAACGGCCAATGGCGTAGTTAAGACCGCTGATTAGGAAGGACAACCATTCTAACAAGTGCATCTCAATAAAAGATGCCAATAACACAAAGTGCACTCATATGATGGTAAGTCAACTATTTACCAAATTGTCTTTATTCCTATGGTGATTTTTTTTCATTATAAAAGGGATAGTGGTAAGTTTTTTATTTTTAAAAAAGGTGGATTAAATTTGAAAAAAAAAATTTAAGGAGCAATAATAAAGCTCAAGGGAATTTTATTCATTGATACCAAGGTATAATTATTTTCTACTAACATGACTCTAGATGACTAAATTATGCATTAGATTATAATCGTTATGTTATGATTTTACTTGTTGACAAAAACAGTATTTTGTAATTTTTCTTATTAATATTTTAATTATTTTAAAAATCAAAGTTTGTGGGGCATACGCTTCATGCTTCGGGGCTTTAGCCCCGCTTGAGTGGACATAAAATGTGCTGCCCAATACCCTCAAATTTTAAAACATCGGTACAAATATGAGGAAAATAATAAAATACAGAACTTTTTCTAGTGACATTCACAGTTTTTCAAAGTTAGATTTTTGGGGAGGGTGTGGGAAATTGCCTACCCTCAACACAGTGTGACCTTGGCTTATTATCACTATAGGTGTTTGTTTCGTACACTCATGGTAAGCTTAACACAAGATTTGATGGAGTTAAAATTTGAGAGTTCCCTAATCAATTCATTCATGTAGTACAATCTCGTGGACAAAGATCCTCTCTAAACCAAGTCCACCAAACCTATC
>NW_020863145.1:0-19796 GCF_003713205.1 Coffea eugenioides
CTTGGATTGGCGGGCTTTTACCGGCGCTTTGTCAAAGATTTTAGCACCATTGCCGCCCCGTTGACCGCCGTGACAAAGAAGAATGACAAATTCCACTGGGGTGAATCACAAGAACAAGCATTTCTCGCCCTCAAGGACACACTCACACATGCACCTGTGTTAGCACTACCAAATTTTCACAAGACTTTTGAAATTGAATGTGATGCTTCTGGTGTAGGTATTGGAGCGGTCCTCATGCACGACAAGAGGCCTTGTGCCTTCTTTAGTGAGAAACTGGGCGGAGCTGCATTAAACTACCCCACGTACGACAAGGAGTTGTACGCATTAGTGAGGGCCTTGGAGACATGGCAACACTATCTTCGACCTCGGGAGTTCGTGATACACACTGATCACGAGTCATTGAAGTACCTCAAGGGACAACCCAAGCTAAGCAAGCGGCATGCCAAATGGGTAAGCTTCATTGACACCTTTTCGTATGTCATTAAGTATAAGACTGGCAAAACGAATGTAGTGGCTGATGCATTATCACGTAGACATTCGTTGCTTGCCCTTCTAGATGCCAAGTTACTAGGGTTCGAAATGGTTAAGAAACTCTACACAAATGATCATGACTTTGGTGATATCTATGTTGCTTGTGTTAAGAACCCGCATGGAAAATACTTCTTGCATGATGGATTTCTATTCCATGTTGATAAACTGTGTGTACCTAATTCTTCCATTCGTGATCTTTTGATTCGCGAGGCACATAGTGGTGGTCTCATGGGCCACTTTGGCATCACCAAGACTCTGGCCATGTTGCAAGAGCACTTTTACTGGCCTCATATGCGTAGAGATGTTGAACGCATGGTTGGTAGATGCGCTACTTGTCACAAGGCAAAGTCTAAGACAAATCCATATGGCTTGTATACCCCATTACCTATCCCACACCATCCTTGGGTTGACTTATCTATGGACTTTGTGCTAGGTTTGCCTAGATCACCGAGGGGTAATGACTCCATCTTTGTGGTGGTTGATAGATTTTCTAAAATGGCACATTTTATTCCTTGTCACAAAACTGACGATGCATCTCATATTTCTACTTTATTTTTCAAAGAGATTGTCCGTCTGCATGGCATGCCTAGGATTATTGTTAGTGACAGGGATGTGAAGTTCCTGAGTTACTTTTGGAAGACTTTGTGGTCCAAACTTGGCACTAGGTTATTATTCTCCACCACTAGTCATCCTCAAAGCGATGGACAAACTGAAGTTGTCAATCGCACACTTGGCACTTTACTTCGGGCTTTGATTAAAAAGAATCTTAAGTCTTGGAAGGAGTGCTTACCTCATGTTGAATTTGCCTACAATCGAACTGTGCATAGTGCAACACAATATTCTCCCTTTGAGATTGTTTATGGCTTCAACCCCCTTACCCCCATTGATCTGGTGCCCTTACCTTCCTCTGAGCACACAAGCTTAGATGGGAAAAGGAAAGCTGATTTTGTGCGCAGGTTACATGAAGCTGTGCGAGCAAACATCGAGAAGCGCACGCAGCAATACATCCAGCAAGCCAACAAGCACCGCCGCAAGATGATTTTTGAGCCTGGAGATTGGGTGTGGCTACACTTGAGGAAAGAGCGATTCCCCAAGCAACGTCAAAGAAAATTATCCCCAAGAGGTGATGGACCATTTCGGGTACTCAAAAAAGTCAATGACAACGCATACAAGTTGGAGCTACCTGGGGAATACAATGTTAGTGCGACCTTTAACGTCGCGGACCTAAGTCCATTTCTTGACAAGGAGGATCCAGATTTGAGGGCAAATCCTTCTCAAGAGGAGGGGAATGATGTGTGCACGAGTCTCGGCCCACGCAACGACCCAGTCCGAGTTCCATTGGGCCCAGTCACACGTGCACGGGCCAAGCTCTTCAAAGACTCACTCCAAGCCCTGGTTCGAGTCGTCCAAGACCAACATGGAGTTCACAAAGATATTGAGGGCTTAGAGAGAGACAATCAAGCCATTTACACCATGATCCAAGCCCACGAAGACTCAAGTGGGCCTTCAAAAGGATCGGCCCTATAGGGCCTTAACCTTAGTACTTGTTAGATTGGAGTAACTTGTCTTCATAGCTCATTGGGCCGGCCCATCTTGAACACCAAGATGGCCGAACTCTTGCCATTGTTTCCTTAGGGTTTTTTAGTCACTTTAGCCTATAAATAGGCTTGCTTTGTAAGGTTTTAGGTAGACGTTTTATCAATAAAGTTTTGCATATTTTTGATTCTTCTTGAGAGAGAGATTCGACCCTCTTTACTTGCTTTGGCAAGGGTTTTGAGCAGTCTTGTGTCCTGTCCTAGATTGTTCTACCGACCTATTCCCCTGGAGTATTCACCTTCATCGGAGTGTCGTCTACCGTCTTGAATCAAATCGTGTCGTCCGTTTGGTTCTAGATCCCGCAATTCCAAGCGTTGGACGTCCTCGCTAGATCCTTGGGCAAACGTGCTACGTGTCTCGAAACGTGTTGATCGAGGAACGTATCAGAAATATCATCCGGATCCGACTCACATTTTGCCACCAGAAGATGTTGAACTCGACGAGTCCTTAACCTATGAAGAACGACCCATTCAAATATTGGATCGGAAGATGAAGGACCTGAGAAACAAGCAGATTCCATTAGTAAAGGTTCTATGGAAGCATCATGAAGTGGAAGAAGCAACCTGGGAACTAGAAAAGGACATGCAAGAGAAATATCCCGACCTGTTCACGACGAAAGGTATGAATTTCGAGATCGAAATTCTCTTAAGGGGGAGAGAGTGTGAGGACTTGTAAATTCCTTATATATTTCTTGAAAATTCCCTTTTATTTGAAAATTATTTGGCAATTATTATTCTACACTATCCTACTACTCAATCACCCTAGAAAAGTGTCAATGATCATAGGAAATTAGGGTTTTCCTTTCCGATTTCAATTCGAAGTGAAATAGGATTTTTCATGTATCCGTAGTGTAATTATCCGGTACGGAGCGAGGATCAAATTTGGTGTTTAAGAGTGACTTTTAGGTGAGAAATAATATGTGATTAGAAGCAATGATAAAAAGTTAGTGAATAGGAAGTAAAAACCCTAGTACGTGTGATTTAAGGAAAAACGGTGCGAACCGACGTGTATCGTGTACTACCGATTGAACCCACCACTTGATCACCACTTTTTTTTACCATACAAGCTCATTATTATTTGAGCAAAATATCCCCTCAATCTCAGCTGCTTTGGCCGAAAATGTTGACAAAAAATTGCAAGGAAAAGAACAAAAAAATGAGTGGAATTGGTGAGGACACTTGTTGGCCAACTGATGTGCGACGGATCTAGACGAACACCAAGTTGAGTGGGTTTGCAGAACTTCGACCCTTCTAGAATCACGAGCCACGAACTAAGGATAATCCTTAACTCAAGACTAGCAAATTTAGTGAACCAAAAGTAAAGATAGAAGAACGCCACAATCAAGGAGACTACTTGATTGATAAGTTCAATGAACAGCTTGAGATTGATTCTCAAGTATTCAAAGGAAATTCTCTTGAGGCAAGAGAGAGTGAATAAACTCACGAATATTTTATAAAATCTGAATTGTCTTTAATGAATGAAAACCTAGGCTATATATAGCCTTACAGGACTCAAACCCTAGAATGTCCAATGGACGACCTTGCCCTTCATTTAGGGTGAAAATATCTAACTACTAATGGACTAAAATTAAGACTCTGAATTCGGCCAAGGTGAAGTAAAATTGACCGAAATTATTAATGCTAACAACAACTAATAATGGTAACTAAAAAACCCTAATTAGCAAGCTAGTATTCCATGAACTAGTCTTCATTTGGTTCTTCCATTTGAAGGAAAGTGTAGAGAGTAGTTTCTCCATTATGTAATCCTTCAATGGTCCTCAAGTCATCACCAACTCGTTCTTGAATCGTGCAAACAAGAGCTTGAAGTGAATCTTGAATTCTCCTAGCACGCGCTCTTGTAATTGGACCACTGGGTATTTGCATGACCTGAGCACTAGAAGTTTGAGCAGCCTTGAGCCCCTCCTCATTAGTCCCCTCCTCTTGAAGGCGATTTGTCCCCAAATCAAACTCATCGTCTGCATGAAAAGGACTCAAGTCAGATACATTAAAAGTAGCATGTACCCCATACTCACCTGGAAGTTCAAGTTTGTAGGCATTGTCATTTATACGCTCCAGGACTTGGAATGGACCATCTCCCCGTGGAAGTAGCTTACTACGCCTTTTGACTAGGAACCTCTCTTTGCGCATGTGTATCCATACCCAATCGCCAGGCTCAAAGATCATCTTGCGGCGCCCCTTGTTGGCACTTTGGATGTATTGAAGTGCACGCTTCTCGATGTTGGCTCGCACCTTAGTGTGTAACTCACGTACATATGCAGCTTTGTTCTTACCATCCAAGTTAACTCTCTCATGAATAGGTCAAGGAGTTAAATCCAAAGGTGTGAGAGGGTTAAAGCCATACACAATTTCAAACGGCGAATAATGTGTAGCAGAATGAACAGTGCGATTGTATGCAAATTCCACATGTGGTAAGCAATCTTCCCAAGATTTAATGTTCTTCTTAATAATTGCGCGCAATAGGGTAGATAAAGTCCTATTAACAACCTCGGTTTGACCATCAGTTTGTGGGTGGCTAGAAGTAGAAAATAGCAATTTAGTACCTAGTTTACACCACAAAGTTTTCCAAAAATAGCTAAGGAATTTGGCGTCCCTATCAGAAACAATAGTGTGTGGCATGCCATGTAATCTAACTATCTCACGAAAGAATAAATCTGCAACATGCTTAGCATCATCTGTTTTAAGACAAGGAATAAAATGGGCCATTTTGGAGAAACGGTCAACTACCACATAGATTGAATCATGTCCTTTTCTAGTCCTAGGTAGTCCAAGCACAAAATCCATTGACAGATCAACCCATGGTTCATGTGGAATTGGCAAAGGCGTATAGAGACCATAAGGGTGTACCTTTGATTTTGCTTGGTGACAAGTCACGCACCTCTCAATGTGGCGTTCCACGTCACTCCTCATGCGTGGCCAGAAGAAATGTTCTTGGAGAATCATTAAGGTCTTGGCAATGCCGAAGTGCCCCATTAGCCCTCCTCCATGAGATTCTCTTACTAAGAGTGTGCGCATGGAGCTCTTGGAAATGCAAAGCTTGTCCTTGTAGTATAAGAACCCCTGAGAGATGAAATAATGCTCACGAGAGTGTCGTGGCAAGGAGGAAAAAATCTCACCAAAATCTGAGTCAGTTGCATAAAGTTCTTTAAGGAATTCAAAACCAAGCAACTTAGCATCTAATGTAGTGATAAGTGTGTGCCTTCGCGAGAGTGCATCAGCCACTACATTCGTCTTACCTGTCTTGTATTTGATTACAAAGGTAAAACTGTCAATGAAGGTAATCCATCGTGCATGTCGCTTACTCAACTTGTCTTGGGACTTGATATGCTTGAGCGACTCATGATCTGTGTGCAAGACAAACTCACGAGGGCGAAGGTAATGTTGCCATGTTTGTAGAGCTCGCACTAAGGCCATCAGTTCCTTATCATATGTTGAGTAGTTTAGAGCAGCTCCATTCAACTTCTCGCTAAAGTAGGCAACTGGGCGGCCCTCTTGAAATAAGACAGCACCAATACCTAAACCAGAAGCATCACACTCTACTTCAAAAGCTTTGTCAAAATTAGGTAAACTAAGAACAGGTGCATGTGTGAGCTTGTGCTTAAGTAATTGGAAAGACTTAGCTTGTTCCTCTCCCCAATGAAATTGCACATCTTTCTTGACAATTGACGTAAGTGGGGCAGCAATTGTGCTAAAATCCTTGACAAAACGCCTATAGAAGCTTGCCAAGCCATGGAAACTTCTCACCTCACTTACAGTGGTAGGGGTTGGCCATTCACTAATAGCCTTCACCTTGTCTTGATCAACATGAATTCCCTGCTCACTTACAACATAGCCTAGGAAAACCAATTGATTTGTGCCAAAGGTACACTTCTTAAGGTTAGCGTAGAGGCTCGCCTTGCGAAGTGCATCTAGGACCATTTGTAAATGCACAACATGCTCATCTAGACTCTTACTATAGATCAAAATGTCATCAAAGTAAACGACCACAAATTTACCAATGAAAGAACGTAAAACATGATTCATGAGTCTCATAAAAGTACTTGGTGCATTGGTTAGCCCAAAAGGCATGACCAACCACTCAAAAAGTCCATGTTTTGTCTTAAATGCAGTTTTCCATTCATCTCCTTCTTTCATGCGAATTTGATGGTAACCACTTTTCAAATCAATCTTAGTAAAAATGATTGCACCATGTAATTCATCAAGCATGTCATCCAAACGAGGTATGGGATGGCGGTACTTTACCGTGATGGCATTAATTGCCCTACAATCAGTGCACATTCTCCATCCTCCATCTTTCTTTGGAACAAGTAGAACTGGTACAGCACAAGGGCTTAGACTCTCTTTAATCCAACCCTTACTAAGCAACTCCTCCACTTGTCGTTGTTGCTCCTTGGTTTCCTCAGGATTGGTCCTATATGGTGCCTTGTTTGGAAGGGAAGATCCAGGAATGAAATCAATTTGATGTTCAATTCCCCTTAATGGAGGCAATCCATTAGGTATATCCTCAGGAAAGACGTCTTGATACTCCTGTAAGAGGTTAGTAATAACACTAGGCAAAGAAGCATCAAGAGCATTAGTGAGTAAGGATTCCTTGCCAAATAAAATAAATAACACCTGATTAGAATGCAAGGCCTGTCTCACATCTTTCACCTTGGCAAGCATGCTGGGTTTTCTCTCCTGTGTGGGCTCTAAGGCCGAATGAGAGTGATCCAACTTGCTTGAAGAAGGGTCGGCCGTCACCAATTTCTTAGCTTTGGCGTTGTCCTTCTTGGTGGTAGTATGCAAGTCATACTCTTTTTGTAGACTAACTTGATCCTCATGCACTTGTTGAGGTGTAAGAGGTGCAAGTGTAATCTTTTTACAATTATGTATGAAAGAGTATTTGTTCAAGAAACCATCAAAAGTGACTCTTTTGTCAAATTGCCAAGGACGCCCTAAGAGTATATGTGCAGCTTGCATTGGTACTACATCACACATAACATCATCTTCATACCTACTAATGCGAAAAGTAACCAAAACTTGTTTATGAACACGTACCTCTCCACTGTTGTTTAACCACTGAAGCTTGTAGGGACGGGGGTGCTCACTAGTTGGCAAGTTTAGTTTCTCCACCATCAATGCACTAGCAACATTAGTGCAACTTCCGGGGTCAATCACCAAGCTGCATACCTTGTTGGTCACATGACACCTAGTGTAAAAGATGTTGTCACGTTGAAGCTCATCTTTACTAGCTTGAGTAGCTAGTGCCCTTCTTGCTACCAATCCAACTTTGTCTTGAGTTGGAACTTCCTCTATCTCATCTTCCTCTTCAACCAAGGAAGGCATGTCTTTGTAATCCTCCTCTTCATCATCAGTGACAATGTCTCCATTTGGTAGGACAAGCATGGTCCTTGGGTTTGGACATTGACTTGCAATATGCCCAACTCCTTGACACCTCCAACATTTGGTGTCACGATTCCTAGGTTTTGAAGTTTCAATTGTTGGCTTGGAAACAACCTTGGAGTCGGTTTTGGTAAAAGGTGGCCGTGAGCTTGACCCTTGATCTTGCTTCGGCTTTGGAGTGGTCCAAGTATTCGAACCTCTCTCTTCCCTTCTAGGCTGGAATGGTCGAGTAAATGTGTGTGGATGAGGGTTATAATTTCTGGTTGTACCCCTCCTCTTGAGCCTTTGCACAATCTTGATAGCCTTCTCCACCATATCTTCTATCTCCACATAGTATTGAAGCTCCAGTTGATCGGCTATTTCAACCCTCAGACCATTGAGAAATCTTGCCATTGTAGCCTCTCTATCTTCTTGAATATCAGCTCTTAACATGGAGATTTCCATGTCCTTGTAGTAGTCCTCAACTGAGCGTTGACCTTGTGTCATGGTTTGAAGTTTTTGGTACAAGTCTCTATGGTAGTGACTTGGTACAAATCGCTTCTTCATCAGTCTCTTGAGCTCAGTCCAAGTGGTTATAGGTGGGTCTCCACACCTTCTCCTGCTTGTAACCACTTGTTCCCACCAAACTATGGCATAGTCGGTGAATTCTACTACGGCAAGTCTCAACTTTTGTGCATCGGTGTAGTCATTACAACCGAATACTAGCTCCACTCGACTCTCCCATTCAAGGTATGTATCCGGATTAGATTTGCCTTGGAAAGGAGGAATCTGCATCTTAATCCCCTTGATGGCATCACCGTTTGCTCTTGTGTTTCGCTTTGGTCTTCTTTGCTCGTATGCCTCATGTTCCGAATCAGTATTGGAGTCACTAGATTCCCCCAGGGTGGATTTTCCCCTAGATTTCCTAGAAGAAGCCCTAGACGAACTTAGTTGATCAATTTGCTCATGGATTGTTTCCAACCTTTGGTCAAATCTCCTCTGCATTTCCTTCCACATATTATCCATTTTAAGTGATAACTGAGCAATGGTAAGTTCAGTTTCCTGAGACATGGTGAAACCTGCAAAACTTGACAAATTGTTAGGAGAAAATGCCTCACTTGCTCCCTTAAGTGTTTCACTCCTCTCGTGTTTTCACTCAAGTGCTTATGTCACTCTAATTATCTCACCAATTCACTGCTCAAACCACTTGTTTGTTTCCTTTGAAGAAATCAGAAATTTTCTCAAGGAAGTTCTATCAAACTTTAATCAAAATAGCTCCCAATTGTATCAAAAGAACAAGGAAACAAAAAGTAGAAATGGAAAGCTCAAGTAATGAATAAGGAATGGAAGAGGAAAGAATTGATGTACAAAGAAAAAAAGAAAGTCCAAGTACGATGATGGAGTTCCCAAGTGCTTTACTTAATTGCCCAATTGATTTTTGGAAACAAGTTAGGTGTTGGACTTATTTGGAAATTTCCTTAAAGTCGGCTAACCAAACAGAATTATTACCAAAATTTTTCCAGATTCCCTCTCCAAAAACCTTCCAAAATTTTTCCAGATTCCCTCTCCAAAAACCTTCCTAAAGTCAGCTATAACAAATCAGAATTGTTCCCAAAAAAAATTCCAGATTTCCTTCTCTTTTGAAACCTCCCAAAGTCGGCTGCAAAACAGAATTTGGTAGCTAAAAAAATTTCCAGATTTCTGCTCCTTTTAAACCTTCCAAAGTCGGCTGCAAAACAGAATTTGGTAGCTTCCTAACCGCTGAAAATTTCCAGATTTGTTACCTTATCAAATCAGAATAGCTTCCACGAAAAAAATTCCAGATTTCTTGTCTTCTTGAAGCCTTCAAAAAGTCGACTATCCCTCACTAAAATTTCCTCTCTCCAGTCGTCCTTAGCTTGCCAACAATTCGGCCTTTCTCCTTCAAGACGCAACGCACAATTCTGTTCTCTCTTCCTTAGACAAGGCCACGACAGTTTTGTTTCTTGTTTCAAGGAAATGGCTTCTCAAGACAACGAGAGTATTGTCACGCAAGAGTCCCCCAAGCGGCTTGCTCAAGAAATTCCCAAGAGATTTACTCCTAAACCAAGGAAGCCCCGTATGGATGCAAGAACGTACAAGAAACTTTGTATACGAAGGCAAGTGCAAGTTTTTAAGGCCCAAGATAATCAAGAACCTCAAGCAAGGGTTGTTCAAGTGATCAAGACGCAAGGTGTTCGAGACTTTCAAGAAGAGGTTGGACAGAATTTTTGAGTTTCTTTTCTTTTTTTTCTTTTTTTTTCCTGGTGTAGTTTCTGGTTTGGTTTGGAACAAGGAGTAACAAGACAGCTTGGTCAATAAAATTTCGGCTTCTTTCTTTGTTGCTTGCTACCCGAATGCCTTTTCTCTTTTCTTCATCTTTTTTTTTTTGACTCTAAAACACACAATTACTCGGCTGTTTTTGGGTAAAATTCCAGAATGTTAATGTCAAACCAATGTTCTCTTTCAATCCTCCAATAATGATCAAAACATGTATCAAAGTTTCAAGACTTCAAGATTAGTTTCAAGAAACTCAAGAAACCCTAGATTATTGTAGTCCCTCTTCAAGATTCCAACCCCAAACAAGTTTAACCACAAAAATCAGTTTAGGAAACTAATGAAAACAACTTGGTGGAATAAACTAAAGTTTGGACAGATTTGGCAAGAAACTTGCACCCAAGGAAACCCTAGTTGCAAGTGAAAACCCTAGCCGTCGCAGAAATTTTTTGTTTTTGTTTGATATTTAAACAGAATATGCAACGAACAAAACACGGCTACACTTGAAGGCAGGCTTCAAGACAGAATCACACAACAAGTAATGCACGAAGTGGACACGAAGCAAAAGAAATCAAAGAGTGACTCAACAAGACAACAAAGGCGGACAGAATTTTTTTTTTTTGTAATAACAATCGGACTTGACACAAAGGAAGACACGACCAGAATTGCAAAATAAAATTGACTAGAAAGCTTACGAACAAACTCAACGGGATATACTTGATGTCGTCGACTAGCTCTGGATACCAACTGATGTGAGACGGATCTAGACGAACACCAAGTTGGGATGATTTGCGGAACTTTGACCCTTCTAGAATCACGAGCCACGAACTAAGGAGATTCCTTAACCCAAGACTAGCAAATTTAGTGAACCAAAAGTAAAGATAGAAGAACGCCACAATCAAGGAGACTACTTGATTGATAAGTTCAATGAACAGCTTGAGATTGATTCTCAAGTATTCAAAGGAAATTCTCTTGAGGCAAGAGAGAGTGAATAAACTCACGAATATTTTATAAAATCTGAATTGTCTTTAATGAATGAAAACCTAGGCTATATATAGCCTTACAGGACTCAAACCCTAGAATGTCCAATGGACGACCTTGCCCTTCATTTAGGGTGAAAATATCTAACTACTAATGGACTAAAATTAAGACTCTGAATTCGGCCAAGGTGAAGTAAAATTGACCGAAATTATTAATGCTAACAACAACTAATAATGGTAACTAAAAAACCCTAATTAGCAAGCTAGTATTCCATGAACTAGTCTTCATTTGGTTCTTCCATTTGAAGGAAAGTGTAGAGAGTAGTTTCTCCATTATGTAATCCTTCAATGGTCCTCAAGTCATCACCAACTCGTTCTTGAATCGTGCAAACAAGAGCTTGAAGTGAATCTTGAATTCTCCTAGCACGCGCTCTTGTAATTGGACCACTGGGTATTTGCATGACCTGAGCACTAGAAGTTTGAGCAGCCTTGAGCCCCTCCTCACCAACTAAGGGCCTTGACCAAGACCAATTGTCTTGCCTTCTTATCACCTTGGAGCTGCCTTTCTTCTTCATTTTTCTGCTGCTTTGGCCGAGAGAGAGGGAGAGCTGCACCATTTCATCTTGAGTTTGAGTGTATTAAGTGAGGAAACAAGAAACTAAACCGATTAAAACCTTCCTTGAGTGTTTAGCTGGTGGTGTGTTGGTGAAATTTTGGAAGGAAAAGCTAGGGTTGCTCTTGGTAGTCACTTTAGCAAGGTAATAATGCTGATTTCCCCATTTCTTACACTTAATCTTGTTTAACTTGGCATAGCACCTTAAATTTGTGGTGGATGATAGCTATTATCATGATTTGGGTGGATATAGTGTATGTTTTCTTGAGTTACATGAGTTAGCGTTTGAGGTATTTGCTGCCTATACTTGTTGTATGGATGTATATGTTATATCTAAGTTTATATAAGTGATTGTGGTAGTGATTGAAGCAAGAAAGGAAAAAAGTTTCCTTTGAAACCGTAAAATTCCAGATTTCTGGAAAATTTGACTTCAGTTCTGTCCGGTTCCAGTTCGTGATGTTAGAGGCCGAATTAGGCTTAGAATAAAACATGAAAGTTGTATAGAAAGATGTTTTTTAGTTACCTACAAAATGTCAGCCCAATCGGAGCAACGTACCCTGTGAAAAGACCAAAATACCCTCGCTGCCCTAGGATGTATCCAGTGATCCGTTTTAGACAGTTCATCTAGTTGACTGTGTATATTCACTATGATATGTGCTGATTTAGCCATTTTCTAAAACATGAAAGTTTTAGTACTCTGTCTTAGCTTTTCAACGCCTCAAAGAACGCCTTAAACGGACTTTGGTAACCTGAGATATGACCATTTAAATGTAGTATGGTTAACTAGCCAGTTAGTTGGAAGTTGGTTCGGTGAATTGGGAATTTGATGGGGTTACACTAGAAATTTGATTACGTGATCTGCATGAAAGTTGTAGACCTTCGTCTTAGCTTCGAAACGGTATAAGTTTCACCCCAATCCGATAAGCGTAGCTTTGGTTGTGTCTGTTACGCAAAACTCTATCAAATCTGTCTCTTGTTAAACTTTATTTCCGCACTTGTTGTTAGCTTGATTTTGTCCTTGTATTGTCTTGAGCCTATTGAATGGCTATTGAAATTA
Source organism: Coffea eugenioides (assembly GCF_003713205.1). Taxonomy (NCBI): domain Eukaryota; kingdom Viridiplantae; phylum Streptophyta; class Magnoliopsida; order Gentianales; family Rubiaceae; genus Coffea; species Coffea eugenioides. Next base: position 12,451 of record NW_020863145.1, read on the forward strand.
GATTGTTGTGTGTGTACTTTTGGGTTTGAATGAGGAAAATAATGAAGCCATAAATGGCTGGAAATAGGAAAATACAAAGGACATGCTGCCCAAATTTACCCTTAGAAAAAGCGGTAATAATCACTATAAATTCGTTTTCCTTGCACTTTCGACTCAAAAGTTATTTCCAAGTATACATCTTACAAAATTTTTCAGTTTGAAAAGCGAGCAACCGTTTCACAACTATTCTCCAAGTGAATTTCAATTTCTTGATTCTTATTGAATGAAACGTCTAAGTTTCGAACCTTAGTTGATTTTCAAAGTTCTTAAATCAAGTTTTATCGCAGATTTGGACTCCAAACCAGGAGTACCACCCCGATGCGAACACTAGAGGCACTACTTTTGGTGAGTGCTTCCAAATATCTGATTGAACTTGATATTTGTGATTTCTCTTTGACAAATGTGATTACATGATATATAAGTGATTTCACAGGGCAGGGGTGTAGTTTATCGCACTTGCCCTAATGAGACTTGCACTTGTTCATCGATTTCAATTGACTTGCTTTACATGTGTATGAATTATTTCTTGCCTGGAATTCCAGAAACCCTGTGGCTAGTTAATCGAGTCGAGCCGGCAAGGGTCTGGTCGATTAGATAACGAACCCTGGGTAACTAGTAATGTCGAGTGGAGTGTTATCTCCTCGGCTAATCGGTATACTCGAGTATTACCACCCGTGTTTCATGTGGCGTGCGGGCCCGGAAAAGGGGGTTGATCGGTGGACGGAGACTGGCGTGAAGTGGGGTTTTCTTTTTGGACTAGTTATTACTTGAAAGTTGACGGAGTGTCAACTACCAATCGATCAAGTTGGGATGGAGCCGAGACATGAGCCACTGTATCCTTATATGTGAATATGATCCATATATTCTTGATTACCTGAAGTATTATCTCTTTGATTGGACTTGTTTGCTCGCTATTTCACTATTACACTGTTATTACTTTGTTTGATGGCCAATTCGATATTTGGAACTTCATTGAGCTTTGGCTCACTCCGTTAGTTTTGTTTTCCTTACAGGGGTACGAGCGAGGCGTGAGACGTGTAAAGACTAGCGTAGTCTAGTTATTTTGACTTTTGACTTGTACTCGCGCTATTACTCGAATAGAATATTTTGTATCTGGATTGTATACACTTTGAACCAGTTTGGGCATATTGAGGTTTTCTATCTTGATTGTGCATCAATGTAAATTATAAGCTTGAATTACGATGTTATTTATGGTCCTCGATGTATGCACGTGATACGAGTGAGTGATCCTGGCGAGAGCTGGGCAGGCAGTCCGCCGAACCCTTTGGTACGTCTTAGGGGAAGGTGGGTCGTCACAAAGTCTCTAACTTACAACCCTGCGCTCTCAACTCTCTGCGCTTTCTCCAAAACTTCAGTAAATGTAGAAATTTGGGCTGCAGCCAAGCCCTCCCAAATCTCCACATTAAGCCCTTGCACGAAGCACATTATCCTTTTCCGCTCATTAGTCACCAATTCGGGAGCGTACTTAGAAAATTTAGTGAACTTCCCTTCATATTCGGCTACACTAAGAGTTCCTTGTCTTAATTTGATGAACTCATCCTCCCGCTTCTCTTGGATCAGAGGCGGAAGAAATTTCTCATTAAACTCCCTCGTAAAGTTTTTCCAATTCCAAGGGGTTTGGGCTCTTTCCCACTTTCCCCTTATCATGTCCCACTAGGCACGTGCTACTCCCTCGAATTGGAAAGTAACAAAGTTCACTCGCCTATCTTCGGTACAGTCTAAGGCGGCGAATATGTTGGTCGTTCTTTCCAACCAATTCTCCGCTACTTCGGGATCAGGTTCCCCAGTAAATTTAGGTGGGTTAAATTTCAGAAACCTCTCCAAAGCTCTATCTTCCCCTCTATCCTGGACCCTAGGTTGGTTAAGTGGTCCTGGATCCAGTTTCTCAGCTAACCGTTCAAGGATATCGGTCATCCTGTTAATGGCAGTAGCCACTTGGTTACCCTCTACATTCTCTTGTCCCTGGGTCAGTCTAGTTGCCAATCCCTGATCATCCCCTTGAGGTTGGGTTTGCCTAGTCCCTCGCCCACGACTTCGACCACTCCTTCGTCTGTCCGTAATCCTAGGTATGCCTAGTGCAAGAAATAAAAGTAATTACGCAAGAAATTATTTAAAATAAGGGTCAATCATGAAAACATTGGAAACAACAATAATTAACATTTATTTACACTTTAAAGTTCATACAATTAACAAGTCATGGGGGATTACAAAAATATAGCACACACAAAAGTACTTTTAGTCATGTACGACTAAAGTAAAGCCAAGTACCTCAAAAGTAGGTCACACAGTTAAGTAAAATACAATTGGCCTTAGCACTAGCATCACCCCAGCTATTTCTAGTCACAAAAGTCAAAAGTCTATCACTCTAAGTCTAATCCACAGTAGGGCTATCAGGTGGAATCTCCTCCTCAGGGTCCTCCTTCGGATCCTCCTCCTGAGCCGGACTCTGAACAACGTCCATCACCTCGTCAATCAGCATGGTAGTGTCTGCTAGAATCCCAACGACCCGATCCTGGACCTCCTTGCCTATTCTAGTAAGTCAAGCCCTAGCTCTCTGAAGCTCATCACGGGCGGCCTCAGCCCTAGCCACTTCGCCTACTAATGTCCCCTCTAGCTCTGCAATCCGATCACTCTGAGTGTTCACCATAAGGCTTAGCTCCTCCACCTCCTGAAGTAGAGCTATATTGAATATTCACCAACTGGCGATGCTCATAGTCAAGAGCAAACACGAGGTTATTCGGGTAAGCATATGTCGCCCTACAGAGACATCGAGGATACCTAGAAAAAGGTGAGTAACGCACATGAGCTCCTCCACCCTGAGCTCGCTAGTAAATAGACCTAAGGAGTTCCACATGGCCATTTGCCTGACCATTACCATTAGCAGCAGGTTCCTCATTTCCATTCTCCATCCCTACAAAACAACCACAATTTTTGGGTTAGAAACTTAGAGTCACTAACTTGCTCAAATATCACTTAAGGTATAACTAAGTTATCTCATTCCTATTCTTAGAAGTAAAGTCTCTAATATATCTCCCAAATAGATCTCTAACCTAGCACTCTGATACCAACTGTGACGCCCCCACTTCTCCCTAAGGCGAACCAAAGGGTATCGGCGGGACGCCTGCCCAGCTCTCGCCAGAACTCAGTACAATTCTAGTTCAAACTTAAAGTACAATATGTGAGATCCCGGTCAGTACTTAAGTTTGATATTAGGTTGTATTCATTATTTGTGCGGTAACATTAGGTTTTGGGACTAATTCGAAAACCCTAAGTTGGGGTTAGGATTGAAACCCTAGTTTTTGTATTAATCATAAGTTCGAGTGGTGGTTAAAGTTAGTTATGCTAGTATGTGTTTTAGTGTGGGTAAGTATAGGATTTGATCCATTTTATAAAGGTTAAATAAGTTTAAGAAGGTTAGAAACCCTAAATGAGTAAAACCTCTAGTGTTAAGATTGATTAGAAGTTTTAAGTTGGGTTTAAACCCTAATTTTGCCCTTGACAAAAAGGTTATTGTTTAATTTCTTTTATGTGAGATAAAGTATGTTTAAGTATAGGTGATTAATGTAGGAGGGTGATTAGTAAAGTAATTAAGTGTGGTCAAGTGTTTTGGATTAGATTAAGTTAGTAACCTATGGAGTTAATTGAAAGATTATAAATGTTTAAGGGCTAGAGTTGATTTAATGTAAAGTTGGAGTGCAAGGGGTTAAAAGGGCAATTGAGGAACTTTTATGTAATTGGTTAGGATGGAAAATATCCTCCATGGCTTTGACTTATATGTATCATCTTCTTATGCAAGATAACCATTAGAAACAAAACAAAAGAAACTAAAGAGAAAGAGAGAGTGAGAGGCCGAGAGAGAGAAAGGGAAAGTTCTTCCAAGTTCAATTTCTTCTAGCTTCCATCTTGGTCTTGGAGTTGAAGACAATATCTTTGCTACTTGATTGTTGTGGGTTAATCATCAACAAGGTTGGATTGAAGGTAAATCATTTGATTTGAAAGATAACTCTTTTGGGGAATTAATTTTGAGGCCATGAAAGTGAAGTTTTGTTGTGATTATGAACTTGTATGATTCATGTGGTGTTTATGGTGTTGATTGATGGTTTATTTTAGTGGTTTATTGCTGCCCAAATTTCGGTTAAGCTTATGAAAGAATTAGGGTTTCTTGCTTCATAGTTATTCAAGTTGATTTGGATGATTGTTTGGCTTGTATATGAAGCCTATGATGTGTTAATTTCACTTGTGTTGTTAATTGTTAGTAAAATCAGATTTTGACCATGAAACCCTAGACTCCATTAGGTTAGTTTAGCTTGGCTAGAGTTTAGTTGGTTAGGGTTTGGTAAGTAGATTGTTGGAATAAGTTCTATGGTGCCAATGAGTGAGGATAGGGATTTTGGTTAGTGTTTGGTAATTTTATGGTCTTAGAGGGAAAGTTTTGGCCCATTAGTAGGCCATGTAGAAGTTAGTATATGTGTGCTTATTTGGTAGGGATTGGGTTAGAAAACTTGCATAAGAATTGTAGCAACGGACCATGCGTTTGTGATGTTCGAAACCGGCAAAACTGGAACAGGGCAGTCCCCAAATCCGAACTTAAGTCCTGTTTTTCTTTATGTTGCATGCTGATTCAGAAGTTTCTCAAAACATGAAAGTTGTAGCCCCTTAAGTCCTGAGTATGCCTAAAAATTTCAGGTCAAACGGATCAGTGTAGCCCGAGTTATAGCCAAAACACTTGCACCTGTTTTGTACACTGGATTGTGTTACGTTTTTGAATCTTGCTTTTGACCATGTTCTGTCCGTCTTGATAACGTTTGAAATGGATGTAGATCCCTTCATAAGAAATATATATCTTGGTTTTAGCTTCGAAACGGTATAAAGTTCATCCGAATCCGAGTTCCGTAGCTTCAGTTATGACCAAAACAAGATCGGTTGTCAGAATTGCCTTCGGATTTGGACAGTTCTGACAGGAACTTTGAACCTCTTTTTCCTTATTTTCCATACTGATTTAGCGTTTAGTTAAAACACAAACGTTATTGCCTTATAAATAAGCTTTCTAACGCCTCTGGAATTTCTTGATTCCGATTTCGGAGTCGTGAGTTATGGTCTTTCAAACAGGGCCTGTTTGATAACCCGAAATGGAATGGCTGGAACTGTTTTGCACATTTTTGTCCTAGTTCCATTGAGATCTGACTTGAGGTGCCTTTATGAAAGTTGTAGCCCTTGTTTTTAGCTTCGTAACAGAATCTCATGCACTTCGATCCGATAACCATAGCCTAAAATTTGATCAAAACAGTTTTAGGTACCAAATCTGGCCGTTTCCGTTTGCCGTTTCCGCGCGCGCGTGTGTCCATTTTGCCGTTTCCGCACTTGCATGTGCCGATTTTGCCGTTTTACTTGAGTTATGCATGTTAGTAGCCATTTGTGATATATTGTGATGCAATCTTCTGTTTCAGATGGTGACGGGCTAGACGGTGTCGGTGGGGCCTACTAGCTGTATACGTGACGTGATCCTTGCATTTTTGCTATACGTACTTTTGGAGTAAGTATTCAAGCCGTTTATGTGTATAAACTGCTTATGTGTTTTGATGTGAATAAAAGGGGAATTTTGGCGAGGGTTTACTTTATCACATTCGACCTAAACCCTAGTTTGTACCTATGTTTCTTTATGAGATGTGTATACATGAATTGTTTTGGGTTTGAACCCCTTGAGTTTGTAGCTCGGGGTGACGTTTGTGAGTTTTGAGTTTGAACCCCATGAGCTTGTAGCTCGGGTTGACGTTTGTGAGTTGGGGTCGATCTTCTGACCTAGATGGACTATTCGAGCCAGCCGGGGCTTGGTCGAAGCCAGTCCAACCTAGTCTGAGGTCACCAAGTTTGTGAATCCGGTTCACCGAGAATGTGAACCAAGTTTGTAGGTTCAAATTGTGAACCGAGTTTGTGAACCGAACTTGTGAACCAAGCTCAATTTCGTTCGCTCGAGCAAGTTTGCGAGGTGACTGGCCAGTGAGGGTGATAAGGTGTTAGGTGGGAGTACAAGTGGAGTACTACGGACCTTAGTTGTGGTCGACGGAGTGTCAGCAGGAGATCACGCATGGCAAACGACTTGGCTTTGGAGCCAACCTGTATCCTTCATTTGTATTGTGGCTTTTGCACTTGACTTGACTTTTTGTGAAATAGTTGTTTATCTAAATGTGTAATTTATGATTTTACCCCTGTTTACTTACTAAGCGTATAGCTTACCCCGTTTGCTTTGTTTTCCTTAGCAGGGGCGACGCGGGAAAACTCCTTGGCACATTCACTAGTATAGTTAGGTTTAGTTTGTAATAGTTGGACAATTAAGGTGTTTGTTATTGTTTTGGTGGTTTGTATAAGGACCCTCCTTAGGGTCTATTTCCTGCTGGTTGTTATCATAATGTATTATAGTGGTTTGACTGGATACTTTTGAGGACGCAAATAGACCATTTGGGGTTTGTATATATCGTAAATCGTACTCTTTTGGTTTGTCTAGCTTTTATTGTTTTGAAATTTTTGAGTCCTAGCGCGAGCTAGGCAGGCGTCCCACCGATACCCTAGGGTTCGCCCTTGGAAGAAGTGGGGACGTCATAGGTGGTATCAGAGCGCTTAGGTTAGAGGACTTGGGCAAGTGGGACATACGTGATAGGCACTAGGCATATTTGATTCTTTTAAGATGAATGATATATTTTAAGCTGAAATGCCGGTGAGCTAACGAATTAATGTTTGTAGGTTTGGATTCGAGCAGTTCTAGCGGTGCGGGACCCAGCGGCGTGGGACCGGGACCGAGACCTCCGAGTGCGAGGGCCCCAGAGAACCGGGTGATGCGTAGGCGGGTGATCCGACAACGGCAAAGTCCCGGGGAGCCCTACACTTCGTATTCCCCATTTGGTCAGGTGTTGTGCAGACCTTGTCAGTGTTGCTATACGACGGCTACCCTGATGAGGTCGTCTTGGCAGTGGACGACGAGCGACGCCACCTGAGGAAGGTGATACGAACAAGAGGAGCCACTGGAGCCATGATACCAACCCTTGTTCGTGTCATTCATTTCCATCCAGATTTGAGGACAAATCCTGCTAAAGTGGAGGGGACTGATGTGTGCACGGACCTTAGCCCAAGTAATGACCCAGTCCGAGTTCCATTGGGCCCAGTCACACGTGCACGAGCCAAGCTCTTCAAAGAATCCCTCCAAGCCCTTGTTCGAATTGTCCAAAACCAACATGGAGTCCATAGAGATATTGAAGGCTTGAAGGATTTTAATCGAGTTATCTACACCATGA
>NW_020863146.1:0-14704 GCF_003713205.1 Coffea eugenioides
CAGTACCCCCATACACTTCGAGAGCTCTGGGAAAGAGTGGACCAGGGAATCCGAAGTGAAGATGTAAATCGCATGAAGCGAGAAGCCCAAGCATCTCGTATGGGGCAAGATCCCCGGAGGAAGAAAGACACAGGCCGAGGTGAACAAGGCCCAAGTGGCACTTCAAACCAACTCCGAGACCGCCGGAGTGTCTTCGATCGAATCGTAAAAGGCAGGTCGTCCACCTCGGACGCCGAGCTGACACCCCTCAATTCGAGCAGGACCCATGTCCTGGCTGTGATGAGGCAGAATCACCTCGGCCGCAACCCTCCCGAAATTCCGGGGAGGAGAGATAAGAGGAACTCAAACCTCTATTGTGCCTATCATCGGGATGTTGGGCACGAGACCGAAGACTGTAATGATCTGAAGCGAGAGATCGAGAATTTGATCCGGCAAGGATACCTGAAGCAATTCGTCCGCAAGGATGGAGGCTTCAACCGAAGCGGCTCCCACCGGGAGAACCGGGGCCCCCGCCGAGACGACCGACGGGACACGAACATGCATTGCCGGGGTCCCGAAGACCGTAGGGAGGACAAGCAGCCTCCACGCGATGGATCACCGGGCTACGGCCCCAACATCGCTGGGGTGATCAACACCATCGCGGGAGGACCAACGGGAGGAGACAGCCAGAACTCCCGGAAGCGGACCTACCGCCAGGCCGAGATGGAGGTGGCCGAGCCGAGCTCTCGGCTGTCCGAGGTCATCACCTATGGCCCTGCTGACCCCGTTCCTGCGGCCTCCAGCAATCACGGGGCTCTTGTGATTGAAGTCCTCACCAACAACTACGTAGTCAAAAAGGTCTATGTTGACCCCGGAAGCTCGGTAGACGTCTTGTACTACAGAACTTTTGAGAGTTTGAAGCTGACCCGGGAGCAACTCACTCCGGTTAGAACTCCCCTTGTCGGTTTCGGGGGACACGTCGTCCACCCGGAGGGCATGGTGACCCTGATGGTAACTATCGGGCGTCATCCACGCTGCCGAACTGTGCTTGTCAGTTTTGCGGTGGTCAAAGCAGACTCCCCCTACAACATGCTGATAGGTCGGCCCACGCTCAACGCCTTGAGAGCCGTATACTCCACCTACCACCTGAGCTTTAAATTCCCAATACCTGCGGGGGTGGCTGAGGTGAGCAGCGACGTGGGCGCCGCTCGGGAATGCTACCTCGCCACCATTCAAGCAGCAGTCATACCCCGGCCCTCACCGAGGTCAGAAGAAAAGAGGCTAGCGGTCCTCTCCATAGACTGCATCGACCCTCAGAAGGCAGGAGAGCCCAACAGGCTTGAGCCCGGGGATGAGGTGGAGCTAGTGGTCTTGGATGAGGCGAAACCTGACCAAGTGGTCCAAATAGGGACCGGACTCCCCTCACCCCTGAAAGAAGAAATGATCTCCCTGATCAAGGACCACCGAGACGTCTTCGCGTGGTCCGCAGATGAAGTGGTCGGAATGCCACCCGAGCTCATGACTCACCAACTCAACGTTAACCCACAGGCCCGACCTGTGCGGCAGAAACGAAGGCACTTCGGCCCTGAACGTAGCAAGGCCATATCGGATGAGGTCGATAAGCTCTTGCCGGCCAAGATGATCCACGAGGTCCAATATCCCACCTGGCTGTCCAACCCAGTCATGGTAAAAAAGGACACCGGTGGATGGAGAATGTGTGTAGATTTCACCGACCTCAACAAGGCCTGCCCCAAAGATTGCTATCCTCTGCCGAGGATAGACGCCCTCGTCGACTCGGCGATGGGGTATGTAGTCCTTTGCTTCCTAGATGCCTTCAAAGGGTATCATCAAATAGGAATGAGTGAGGAGGACCAAGAAAAAACGGCGTTCTACACCGACCGAGGCACTTATTGTTACACTACTATGCCCTTCGGGCTAAAGAACGCCGGGGCGACCTACCAAAGGCTGATCAACTGACTCTTCAAGAATCAAATCGGCCGCACTGTCGAGGCCTATGTGGATGACATCCTCGTCAAGAGTCTCGCCACTTCATCCTTTCTGTCAGACGTGAGGGAAGTCTTTGGTGTCCTGCGAGACTCGAGGATGAAGCTGAATCCTAAGAAATGCGTCTTCGGCGTCACCTCGGGAAAATTCTTGGGGTATCTGGTTTCCCACCGGGGAATCGAGGCCAACCCCGACAAGGTCAAGGCCATTCAGGACATGTCCCCACCTCGGAACATCCGAGAAGTCCAGCGGCTGAATGGACGCCTGGCCGCGCTGAATCGCTTCCTGTCCCAATCAGCTGAGAAAGCACTGCCCTTCTTTAAGGTGCTCAAGAAGGCCGATCAGTTTGCCTGGACGGAAGAATGCCAGGCTGCTTTCGACAAGCTGAAGCAATATCTCCATCACCTACCCACTCTCGCTTCACCTCGGCCCGAGGAGAAACTCTACCTCTACCTCGCCGCAACCGACGAGGCTGTCAGCGCTGTCCTTATCCGGGATGAGGGCACCCAAGTGCCAGTCTACTACGTCAGCCGAGCTCTCCGCGGGCCGGAGACTCGATACACTCAGGTGGAAAAACTGGTGCTGGGGCTAGTCCACGCAGCTCGGCGATTGAAGCCCTACTTCCTTGCTCATCCCATCTCCGTCAGGACCGACCAGCCCATTCGGCAAATATTGATGCGACCCGAGGCTTCCGGTCGCCTTACCAAGTGGGCTGTCGAGTTGGGAGAGTATGACCTGTCGTATGAGCCTCGCACCGCCATAAAAGCTCAAGCCCTAGCTGATTTCTTGGCCGAACTGACCTTCACGGAAGGTCCAGAGTCCACCTCCGCCAGTGCCGAGGTTCCCACCCCTTCCCCGTGGACGCTGTACGTAGACGGGTCCTCTAATGGGGATGGCAGCGGAGCTGGACTGCTCCTGGAAGGACCTCAGGGAGAAGTGTGCTCTTACGCCCTCCGCTTTGGCTTCCCAGCCACCAATAATGAAGCCGAGTACGAGGCCTTAATTGCTGGACTCCAGCTGGCCCGCAGGCTCGGCGCCCAGCAAATCCACGTCCGCAGTGACTCCCAACTCGTTGTGCGTCAAATTCTTGGTGAATACGAGGCCAGGGATGAGACCATGCAACGGTACCTCTCCAAAGTTCACCAACTCACCGCGTACTTCGAGTCTTTCGAAATCCAAAGAATACACCGGTCCCAGAATAAACGAGCCGACGCCTTATCCCGGCTGGCTTCCACATCATTCTCTGACCTCAACAAAACAGTCTTAGTGGAAGTCCTGAGTGAACCAGGATACGTGGAAGAGGTGGCCTGCCCCGTGCACTCTGAAGAAACCTGGATGACCCCGTTCATCCTTTTCTTGGGTCAAGGAGCCATTCCCGAAGACCGAGCCGAGGCGAGAAAAATACAACGCAAGGCGGCTCGGTACGCTCTCCGCGATGGAGAACTGTACAAACGCTCCTACCTCGGCCCATGGCTGAGGTGTGTCACTCCCGAGACAGGACGCCATGTCCTTCACGAGATCCACGAAGGCTTGTGTGGAGCTCATGTCGGCCACAGAATGCTAGCCAAGAAGGCTTTGCTTCTTGGATATTTCTGGCCCTCAGTTCGGCAAGACGCCCAGGACCTCGTTCTCGGCAGCCCTTCCTGCCAGGTCCACGCACCCGAACATCACCAGCCCGCAAACCTCATGGTTCCCATCACTTCACCTTGGCCGTTTGAGCAATGGGGGACAGACATCATAGGTCCTTTCCCCAGATCCGTCGGGGGTTATACCTTCCTGGTAACCGCTGTGGATTACTTCACCAAGTGGGTTGAGGCCAAGCCTCTGAGGACCATCACCGGGCTGGCAATTCAAAAATTCTTTTGGAAATGCATCGTCTGCCGCTTCGGCATACCTCAGGTCATCATCTCGGATAATGGAAGACAATTTGCCGAGAACCCCTTTAAAACTTGGTGCACAAACCTTGGCATCAAACAACATTTCACTTCAGTAGGCCACCCCCAGGCCAACGGTCAAGCAGAAAACTTCAACCGAACTCTCTTGCATGGCCTCAAGACCCGACTACACCAAGCTGGAACATCTTGGGTCGAAGAACTCCCCAGTGTCCTGTGGTCCTATCGGACCACGCCGAGGTCAGCCACGCAAGAGACCCCCTTCTCTTTGACCTACGGAGCCGAGGCTGTCATCCCTGCCGAGATCCTTACCCCCAACCCTCGGCTGGCAGCCTATGCCGCCGAGGTGAACAACGAAGAGAGACAGCTGGATCTCGACCTCGTCGATGAACGAAGGGATCTCGCCTCAGCCCGGATAGCTTCCTACAAGAACACACTGACACACTATTACAATGCCCGCGTCAGACACCGTAGATTCCAGCCTGGAAACTTGGTTCTTAGGAAAAACTCAGTCAGCCGAGCTGAACCACAAGGGAAATTATGCCCAAAATGGGAAGGCCTTTACCGAGTTATGGAGTCTGACCTTAAGGGATATTGTAAACTGAGTTACCGAGATGGCTCATTAGTGCCGAGGTCTTGGCACGCCGAGAACCTCAAAATGTATTATGCTTGAATTTTAAATCAAGTTATGACTTCGGATCTTATGTTATTTTTCAACATCGGAATTACGCTATTAAAAAATAAAGGGGGACAAGCAAGGGACGAAGTCAAAGCGAGAAATTAAAGTGCTGAGATGAAAAGAAATAGGCTTTCATTCAACAGAAAAGAGCGTTACAAAAAATGCAAGGCCGAGGTCGGAATGCTACTAAGCACTCTCCACCTCGGCCACCCCTTTAAAGCCCACGAGCCTAGACCCCCGTCTCGGCTCCCTCCTGGGCAGCCTTCTCTCCGGACTCTCCTCCGCCGGGGTGAAATTCTTTTCCATGCTCTTCGCCGATGTCCCCTTCCGGCTTCGTCTCCCCCAGCTTCTTCACCCTCCTCGAACACTTCGTCGAGTTCGGACAGCCACTTGTTGAACTCGTTCTGGACTTCGGCCAAGTTCCTTCCGGTCTGGAGGCCGTCGGCCATCCGGTCGCACAACTCCTTGAAGTCCTCATTGTAGCTGGCATTGTCTTTCAACGACTCCAAGGTTTCGGAGGAGAGGTGGGCTGCGGCCGCGTCCACACCCGACGTGAAGCCGAACATGAAGTTTGGTGTGAGCAGTTGGCCGAGATCCTTGGTGAAGGCCTCAGACCTCCGAAATGCGTCCACTGCCGAGGCCCCAACACTGTTGAGGGCTTGCTCATGAGACTTCTTCACCTCGTCCCCCCTCTTCTGCTCTTCTTCGAGGGCCGATCTGAGACTATTCATTGTAACTTCGGCCTCCTCACCCTTAGTTTCGGCCTCCTTAAGCTGTCTTTGAAGCTCGGCTTTCTCAGACTCGGACACCGCCAATTTCTTCTCCAACTTGGAGATCTGATTTTGCAGCTTGCCGGTGTCCTGCTCCTCGACCAGAGCACAGTACCGGTGTGTCATCTCGGCCACAAAGGCTGAGGTGGAAGCTGTGCTCACCATGAGGCTTTGAACCATCTCGGCCGGGGACAGTTTCTTCATAAACTCCAAATCCCTTGGCAGGGGGGAGTGCATTACTAGCTCTTGGGCAACCCGAGGTTGGCTGCACCTGTCGTTGACCGAAATCTTCCAGTTCGGACACCAGTGCCCGCCGGGGTATGTCTTCTCCTCCCCGGAAAACACCGGGGGGCTATGGAAACGATTCCATAGCGAGGTCCCCGAGACTGCGTTGACCGGGGGTTTCAACTGCTTGCCTCGGCCATGAGGAGGTGGAAGTGCCGTGACGACTCCAAGGGACACCCTCTCTGGCACGGACGAGGTGGACCCCGTAGCTGCGGTGGCCGAGCTGCTTTGGCCAGCCGTGGTGGGAGTGCTTTCAGCCGCCGAGGTCTTGACAGCTTGCCCTTGTGATTTCTTCTTTGGCGGAGGTGCCGATGTCTCATCAGAGCTCTTCCTCTTCTGCCTTTTGGCCACTTCGGACGAGCCCGATACGACGATGTCGGACAGTTTAGCCACTGCACAGGAAACAAATATTATCATATGTCTTAGCCGAAGTGAAAGCAAAGTTATGAAAGAAAATTACAAGGTATCTTGAGTTTAGTGGAAGTGATGGGAGTCTTGTCAGGACTGAGCAAAACTCGGCTAATTCCCCCGTCAACCAGCACGACTTCGGGGTAGTCCAGACTGAATATCCGAAGTCCTGACCCCATCAGCTTCTGGAAGGCCTCCTCCTCGGCATCCCCCGCGGAGGAGTCGGCCTTCGCTTTAATTGGCCTCCACCAGAAGCCCCTGGGGAAGTCCACTTCGGACACAAAGAAGAAGTCGCGCTTCCAATTCTTGATCGAGCCGGGAGAACCAATCACCAACTTCGGAATGGCATTGTTCCGATTGCCAACATAAAACCATCCCTTATCTGTCCCGTGCGCCTTGAGGGTATAGCATCGGCGGAAGAGGTCGACAGAGGGAGTCACCTCCTGATGTCGGCACAGCATTTCGAACCCTACAATGATACGGATCGCGTTCGGGGTGAGCTGGGTAATCCTCACGAAGAAGTGACGAAGCAAGTCTCTGAAGAACCTCGATGTGGGCATCCTCAGCCCGGCCTCTAACTGTTGGACATAGATGGCCACCATGCCCAAGGGGGGCTTTTCGGCTGAGTCATCCGCCCCGGGCGGTATAATCTCGTACCCCGACCGGAAAGGGTACTTGTTTATCACCTTCACGGCCCTATCCCTTCCGATGCGACTTCTAAACTTCGGCATCTTGCCGAAGTCGATGTTGGCTGTGCCCTTGGGAGCGACAGGCTCCAGTACGTCCTCGTCGTGTGGTATCTCGACGCCGAGCTCCTCGTTATAGCCCACCTCGGAACCACCATCGCTCATCTCGGACGACTCCAACTCCGAGGCTGCCTCGCTGGCTCCCGCCTCGGTCGATCCCTTCTCAGAACTCGGGGTCGACCCTTCTGAGCTGGACGTCGTCGCTTCTTCCCCAGGATCCGGCCTCACCTCGGTCTGGTAGCTCGGAGTCACGATCTCTTTATGGGTCTTAGCCGTTTTGGCCATGGGTGAAAGACGAGATAAGAAAGAAGAGGGATACTTACTATTGCCTACGGAATTGGACGAAGTTGATGACCTCGGCTCTGATCTCGGCTCTGACCTCGGCTACTAGACTGATCTCGGCTACGCTCACGAACTTGGCAGGTCTCGGATGAAAATGAAAGGTGTGAGAAGTGCGGTGAGGGGGACCCCCTTATTTATAAGGGTTTGGGGGAAATCCAAAGAGGCGACAAGAATGCGAAAGGACGGCCACGTTCGAATTCAAAACGCCGTGCCTCCCTCTCTCCTCATTCATGCCCCGTCCTTTCAGCTGACACCCTCTGCACGAAACGTCCCACTACTTCACGACGCGACGGTTACCAGGGATCACGTCATATCAGCTGACCTGCCCACGTGTCACGTCCCCGCATTTCTCGGAGCAGTTTCGGCACTCCGACTCTTTACGACTTCGGCCCAAGGAAGCCTTGGTACCTCCCTAGCCCGGAGCTACCGAGGCTTGGGGGGCTTATTGAGGGTGCTCACCTCGGCCACCCCGCATGTCCGAGGTGAACTCACCTCGTCCCTCATCGGAGCTCATCCGTGCCCTTGGGCATACCCCCTAAGCTCGGCCACATCCCCAGTCTACCGTGTAGGTGACCTCGGCAACTCCACCTCAGCTGCACGCTGATGATGCCAAGACACCTGACATCACCCGGGATCAGTGCTTTATCTGAAAAGCACTGTCGCACTTAATGACTACTGCGAAGGACTCCACGTCACCCTGTCCAGGCGGCTACAGTGTCAGGGTCAGGCCATCTGACAGGGAGCAGAGCCGTAATGGCAGGGCATGGGTCCCACCGGCATAAGACCTCCATCTTGCCCTCCGCTCTCACCCTATAAATACCCCACACACTCCCAACAAGTAAGCATACTGTTCATTTGACAATACTATTGCTTTTCTCTCGTTCTCATACTAACTTGATCGTCGGAGTGATCCCAGGGGAGAACCCCGCCATTCACTTCGGACACGAGGATACCCCTCACTTCATCTCAGAGGAGCCTGATTCTGGTCGGTTCAACTACCCGCCAAAAATCACCTCTTCACTTACTTTTTTTTTATCAGAATGTTGTTTCAAGTGATGATATAAAAGCAACAAATACATACTTATCTTACAAAAAATCAAACCTTGCATCCATAAGTTCTGGTAATGAGATGGTACTAAAAAGAACATGAACATGTATTTACCTGGAAGTTGATAGCCCTCCTCACAGAATCCTTCGGTAACAATGGATGTTGAGGAAACTTCTCATCTAGATACTGTACATTAAAGTCACACTTTAGCACAATTATCTTATAGGACTCAATATCAAGTGCACAAATTGATGTAAGAAACTAAGAAGCACACTAACAAGATGGCAAAAGAGTCTGCAAGTGCTATGTCCCCATCCACCAGTACCGGTACATACCCCATAGGGTTAAGCTTCAAAAACTCTGCATCTCAAATTACCTCAGTTTAGCACAAATCCGTGGAAACTACTCTAAAACACTCCATCATATGTTTGTTGATGACTGATAATGCCTCAGTCGGACATGCTTCTGTTATATTTTCCTCAAATTTCACATCATTAATGAAGTAACAATATGTCATAAATACAAATTGGAGAAGAGAGCAGAAGAAGTGTCTAACCAGGAGTCTGCTGTTCTCCTTCAGGAAAATTCACCGCTACGTACTCGTACTCCAATCCTGTTTCAAATTTTATTACCGGTTCAGTGACATTTTCTTTAACAAAATTTCCAAGAATTTATCCAAGCAAACCAGATGATGAAATGAACTAGGATTTACAATGGATTAGAACCTTTTAAGTCGAGACCAATGCGAACGCGACAAGAACAAGAGCTCAGCCAGTATGAGTAAAGCTTCAGCTTCTTCGGCTCTGCCTCTTCTCCGGCACCATGACCCAGTCGCCTGCAATAGCTTCTTTGAAATAAATTTGAAACTGAAACGATGCTTAACTAGGAACCAGATATGAGATGAAAGTGAAATCAAACTAAAAAAAAAAATTGATAGACTTGATGGTAGAGAGGACTACTGACCATGCTGAAACAGGGAGGAAATGGATGGATTGACTAAAAACTGGAAAAATGGTAAATATTACACTGATGCCTGTCTAATTCTTAGATGGACCATTGCTTCTGCCGGTAGTAAGACAAGACAAGCGCAAGGAAAGTTCCGTTTGTAAGCTATAGTCATAGTCAAGCGCAAGGCCACTTATTTTATTTGTATCGCAAGTCTCCGGTCCCCATGGGCAAGATCGAAGTCCACTTATTTGTATAGTTATTTCTGGAGATATTTTTGAAATATTTTACGATAATAATATATATAAAAAATTTCTATTGTAAATATTTTTAGTAATATTTTTGGAGATATTTTTGGCATATATGTCAAGGTATTTTTAAAATTTAAAATTTTTAAGATATTTTTTACAAATTAATACTACCATCCATCACCACTGACCAATCCATCCCTTCTCCTCCTCTAAACCTCCTTCCTCCCTGCCTCTCTCTTTACCTTCTCTCTTTCTCCTCCTTCCCTTCCTTTACCCTCCTCTCTTCCCTTCCCTTTTCCCGCCACACCCTATCCCTCCCATCTTCCCTCCCTCTAGTACAAGGCAGGAAACAAGAGAGAAAAGGGAAGGGAGGAGGGGTGGAGGAAGAAGAAAGGAGGAAAGGGGAGGAAAGGGGAGGAAGAGGGAGGAGGAAGTAGGTAATGGTAGTGATAGATGAAAAAAAAAATGATGTAAATTTTTTATATATTTGGAGTTCATTTTGATATATTATATGAATGTGATATTTTTGGAATTGTTTTTGTTTATGTATTATTGTAGCATTGTATATGAAAAACTTATTTCTAAAAAAACGGAGAATCCAAAAAGAGCCTAGCCAATGCAAGAACTCATAGAGTCATGGTTGTTAGATGATATTGATTAAACTCAACTGCTCGAGTAGGACTTGTTTTTGTTGCCTTTCTTCTTTGAAAAAATCCTTTTAATGGCTATAGCAACCAGCTAAGAGCAGGTGAAACCAAGAAGCAAAAGCAAATTCGACGCATCTTTTCGTATACGCATTGTTGGCCAGTTTGGTAGATTTTAGGTACAGTTAATATGATTGTTATATTCCTTTCAAGATTTAATGTACACTTACAAAAATTAGTTTTACTCATGTATTGAATTAATAAGATGAACAAAAATTTACACTAAATTTATGTAACATGCACAAAAACAGCAGCAAAATCTCAACCATACGTGTCCTAATATGGGCGGATGGAGCTCTTATCTGTTTAGAGAACTAAAATGTGAAAAACTGGATTCAGTGTTTTAATGCGTTGGCGGCCAAGTTATGGAACATAAAGCTTCCGGTTTCACAAATTGGAGCATATGTAAGGCGTTGTATAGCTTGGATTATTTTCCTCTGCTTATAAAGAAAATAATAAATGTTTCTTTGTTCTTTTAAAGAATAAGGTATTATTACTTGCTCTCCTTAGTCAAAATTCAACAATAACTTGCTTTAAATAAAAATGAAAATAAAAAACAAAAAACATTGATTTGCTTTACTTGGTTTATCAGGTGGAAGACGACATGCTAAGTTAAACACACAGTAGTATTGCTTACAAAGGTACTGCTTCATCCTGGGACGAAGTCAGTTCACCTCTTCTTTGGAAATGAAGCAAGTCCGCCATGGGAAATAAACAAACATGGATGAGTAACATTTGTACAAAGTTAGAAATTGTCTGCAGAGTATAGACATCAATGGATATTGGTCATCACTTATTTATCCTGCTTTCGTGATTTCTTGTTTCCACCACCCCATGTTTGCCATGCCGGGGATTTCATATTGAATACCTGACGAAGAACAGCAAGCTGCAATACAAACGCAGGTTAGAGTAGACTGAGAAGGGGACAAACATGCAAGACTCAGAAGGTAAAGAAAAATATAGGATTCTACTGATATCAGATGCACTGAAAAGCTAGCATGTGACTGCCGGATCACCTGTCAAGTTTACTTCTCTGTCTCTCTTCCTTCAGTCAAAGATGCTTCTCTTGAGAAAAAGAAAGAAGAAATCAGTTACTCTATCAATAAGTTGAATACCTCAGTCTCGATGCTCAGCTGGTGCATCAGGTTGCCTTTCTGGCATAGCATCCCGAAATGCAGGTAGCTCTAAATATGCCTTGAAAATCCTCGCCAGAAGAGGAAACTCATCCTATGAATACAGACGTTTAAAAGTCTTCGAGTAATTTAACAACAGAAACAAATCCACTAATAATGCAGATGAAACCCAGGAAAGATAATTACAAACGTTCTATAACATGCAAAACATATTACAAACTAGAAAGTCAGGATCCTTCATAAAACTCAAGGAAAAAGTTAAGCAGCAGCTTGAAGATGCATATTGCTAGAAAGAATCAGCATAACAGCTGCAAAATGAATTTCAAGTTGGTGTTAATTCAGAACTCGAAAAACAGCTGAAAAAATAAGATCATCTTCAAGTTAGTTCCAATCAGAATAGTGCAATTGGCAATTAACCAAAATATAGATCTTTGATAACGCCACAGTAGCAAACAAATATGCCGTTGGTAATCAATTGAAACTAGAAGAGAAAAAGGTAAGTGCTAAGCTAAAATGCACCCAAAATATAACACATTGAGGAGATTACCATGTCAACCTTGAATCTTCTAATGGCACCATCAATCTGCGGTGCCAGAAATAAATCAGCCTGCAAATAATGGAAAAGAAGATATACTTATCAGAAGCAGCAGAAAAATTACCTCTAATTCTATTTGAGAAGTTATAGCCGTAAAAATTCACTAAACGCCTATCCTTCAAGAAAGTCTGACATGAACAGACCTTACCAAGTTACATCCACCTCATTTTCTCCTCCAAGGAACCTAATGCATTATGATTCTCGCTGCTGACATCAGATTCATACATCATGTTGAATAATTGGAAGTTATCTAGACATTAAGGGGGACATGCAACACCTAAGTCTTCACTAAATTGAGACCGTAATGCACCTTTCAATGCTACGGTACAGGAATTGTGATGGGAATACTGAGTAGTTTCTAGACCAAAATTGCCTGCACTGATTGGTGTTAGAATTTATTTGTCATCTCAAACTCGGTCTGATTTCTCAAGCCTTTCATATGCTGCTTTAATTGGCCTAAATATACCAACTTTTCTCAAGTAAAAACCCCATCTACCCTTTAGAAAAATGGGTGGAGACATATATAAACATCAGCTAAATGGGTTATCCCAGACCGAGAATAACATGCAGGGTCCAAGTCACCAAATGCAAAAGAGACGGAACTGAGTGCAAAATAAGTTCACTTGAACAAATCCACCATATTTCTATTTAAGAAGATACACTGCTAATTTATTTAAGAAGATACATTGCTAATTGTGGAATCTAAACTAAAGATGGTCATATTAGCCACGTAACTTGCTATTAGCACTATCAGAGTAAAAAACAGAAACTTGCATGCATCAATACAGGCAATAAAGTGCAATAAGAAGGAAACAGACCAGAAAAACTTCGTCCCCGGTAGCATACTTTCCAGAATAATCTTTCAACAGCTTCTCAAGAGCTGCCAGTAGAATTCCAGAATCAGGCAATGTGCATGGGAATAGAGATGGTAAATAGCAGCTAATAGAAGGAATGACACAATTAAGAGTACTTTTACCAAATTTATGCCCAAACATAAAATACAACGATTAACTGAAATAATTCAAGTTCACAAGAATTGTTAGTCAAAGAACTAATTCCTTGATTAGGATCAAAGAAAATATTAGGTCATTTCCTTAACATCCTTGTTACTTTGCCTGGTAAAGGAGTAAATTGAAAAAAGAAACGGAAAAAAAAGGAACCAGCTATGTTCGTCAAGCATTTTGATGTTCTTCAACTAATCAATACTTGGGGGACATATGCCAGAACATTATGCATCTCTTCCTTGTGATGGATGGCAAACCTCGGTATCTGTTGCCTCAGTCCAGGTCAGTCAAATCTCATCCTAAAAGTGTAAATTCCCCCACAACTGTCTTCCCATACTACAATGTGAGTTATGATGAAGAGTTGCAGTGACCAGTCAACTTGAGCACAAATCATAACTCATGCTCCTTGTATTGGACAAAATAATCACTACATAAGAGCTTGTCTCAAAAAGGAAGACAAGTTGTGGAATCAAAATGAGACTGCACCATAAGACAACTAGTCCTCCTCAAATTGTGAATGATCCAATAAACTTACAATTGAATATTGAACAAAACATGTGAATCACTTGCCTTACACTAATTGTAGTGACATTAAGTTATTTGTGTAGTGTTAGCGTAAATGACAAGGACACTGTTTGCTTAAATGGACAAAATATAGCAGTAACACATAGGAATGCATGACATATCAAAAACTTGTGAGTTTTTCTGTCCATGTAAAATGAAGATCAAGGAACTTGGAAACCTATTAGATGAGAGAAAATTGACTTCATTACGACGTCTGATGGAGTTTCGTTTTGCCTAAGCCAAAGAGCAAACCACACCAGAATCTGAAAAAAAAATGATGACCAACCAATTCATCTGAATTGATTATAGTAAGTTGAGAAGGGCCCAATTTTTATGGAGCTGCATTAAGTACCTCAATCACCAACAGCAGAACCAAACCCATTGTTTTTATATATATTTTGCACTCCTTAGTCTCTTAACAACTAATTTCGTGTAACCTTTTGTCAGGAAATAGGAGAATAGACACTCTTAAATAGTTGAAGATAAGTTGAGAAGGTATATCTTGGTAAGGTAGAAGGGTGATTAGTGATTAGTCTCAAGTAACAGAATTAGCACTATAATTGTTGTTGCAAAGGAAATTTAAAGGCTTACCAGCAAAGCCTCTTTGAATATGATCTCGAGCCCAAGCAACATCTGCATCAGGACCCAATTTTTCTTTCATAAATTTCTGCATAGATAAAGGAAATCAAACATGATTTCTTATGGTTAATATTTGAGACATGCAAGAATGACCATATGTCAATGAAAATCCAGAAAGCATTTCTTCTTACAAGAATAGGTATATTCTGGTAAGGCTGAATACTTGAGCAAACGATATTCGCAGCCTCCACATAAATGACAAACAAGATAGGAAACATGTTAGGATTCAACCATAATGATCAAGAAAACACATACACAAGAATAAGTATTTACACCTTAAACTAGAAAACAACCTCTCATACTTTACATATAGGTAATTTAAGTTTCAAATCTTTTTTTGGGGAAACAATAAGCTACTCCAACCAAACCAAAAATCTCAAAGCATATGCCAGCACCAGCATTGAGTTAAAGGACAGCCCTAGCAAACATGGAAAAGTCTCATGAGTGGCAGCATACGTTTGTATAGACTGTCTATCCCAATTCCATTGACCTTAAAAAAGTTCCACCCTCTCCATATAATAGGTATAATTTGAGCGACCCATCTCAGATCACAAAGTGGGGTCTATATAACTTGAAAAACTATCTCTGTTGCAGGGGAAGTCAACCATAAGATCAACGTAGCTGAACCTTCTAGTTACTTGAACATTAATGGGCAAATTTCTCCCAAATGACTTGTGATTACAAGACGAGCCAGGGTAAAACTTTGTATCTATATT
>NW_020863147.1:0-19335 GCF_003713205.1 Coffea eugenioides
GAATTTCTTGGAGAAAGTTGCGGCTGTGAGAGAGAGTTTTATATGGTAGTAGCCGACTTTGGGGAACGATTTAAGGAGAAAGGATTCTGGAAATTTTCGGTTGAGGGAGGAAAGAAACCAAATTTGTTTTGGAGAGGAATTTGGAGGTTTTTTTAAAGTTGTTCAAAGGAAGGTTTTCTAAGAAGTTTCCAAAACCAACTTGTTTTCCAAAGTCGTTTAGGGAACTAAGTACACACTTGGATAACTCGTTGTCCCACTTGGACACTCTCCTATAATAACTCCTTGGTTTTAGGAAACCACTCCTACTTTCACTCCTACACTTCAGGGAACCACTCCTACACTTTAGGAAACTAGGTTCTCTTCTTCTTTGTTCACATTAGGCGTTTTACCCTTGCTGTCCGCCACCATAATTCGTCCCAAACTACCCTTTTCTACGCCATTTTTTCCCTCCATCTCGTGTTGTAATACGTGATTACTCTTGTGAATAAGTGGTGACGAATCGTGGGACTTGAGCAACATTTCTCAACTACCTAATCCAACAGGTAAAGGTACTTGGTAAGTCTAAAAGAGTGTTTTGAGTGCTATACACGAGCGTGAGAGATACACTAAGAGAGTGAAGTGAGGACACATTGCACTATTTCTTCTTGTTACTAAGCTTTTGTAGGGCATCAAGAGAGGCATGGAGCAACAACAACCACCCACTGACTACTCTTTGATGTTCACCGCCATGAAGAACGAGCTCAGGCGAGTTAGTGATTAACAAATGGAGGAGTTGCACACTCGCTTTGATGAACTCTCCAAGAGTCTCACACGAAGCTCTCGTTCTAGATCTCACAATCGGAGGAACCGAGACAACGGGGGAGCACATAGTGAAGACTACTCAGGAAGTGAGGATGATGAACGTGCCGAGAAGCTTAGAAGGGACACATCTCCGAACGCACTAAAAGGACTTAAGATTCAAGTACCCGCGTTCAAAGGCAAGAGTGACCCGGAAGCTTACTTGGAATGGGAAGGCCGCATCGAGATGGTCTTCGACTGCTACGATTATAGTGAGGAACAAAAGGTGAAAGTTGCCACCGTTG
The DNA here is from genome assembly GCF_003713205.1 of Coffea eugenioides. Classification (NCBI taxonomy): domain Eukaryota; kingdom Viridiplantae; phylum Streptophyta; class Magnoliopsida; order Gentianales; family Rubiaceae; genus Coffea; species Coffea eugenioides. The sequence goes on from NW_020863147.1 coordinate 1,083, forward strand.
AGTTCACCGACTACGCCCTAGTCTGGTGGGACCAAGTGAGGACCCAAAGGAGGAGAATGGGAGAACCACGAGTCCGAACTTGGCGAGAACTCAAGGCCTTGATGCGTAAGAGATTCGTTCCAAGCTATTACAACCGCGATCTCCACGTAAAACTTCAAACCCTCACTCAAGGTAACATGAGTATGGAGGATTACTACAAGGAGATCGAGATGGCCATGATGAGGGCGAACCTTCAAGAAGATAATGAAGCAACCATGGCTAGGTTTAATAGAGGGCTCAACCCAGACCTTCAAGAAGCCTTGGAGCTCTAACATTATTTGGACATGCACGACTGTGACAGCCCCACTTTCCCCTAAGGTACCAAAGGGGTCAGCGGACTGCCTGACCAGCTCTCGTCAGGACTAACGAGGCAGTTAAATACGTTCTAAAACATTCCGGAAGTTAATAGCGCGCTCAATCTATTCAAAATTGCAAAATAGCAACACGAAAATCAAAACCGTCAATGAATAGTGGGTGCCATGTCATATAACTCAGGAAAACATTTCCTAACCTAATAGGTTACATAAACAGGGTTAAACAGTGTTATACACATACGTTTGTAATTTACAAAACAAAAGGAAGAGAATTAGATCAAAATACATTTAGGGTTTTCCAAATATCGAGGAGCTTTACAAAAATATATTAAAACTAGCTCAACTCGTGCTTCAAAACATCATAGTCCCCAAAAGTGGTTCCCTGTAAGGAAAACAAAATTTAATGGAGTGAGCTTTCGCCCAATGAGGTACCATCACCCAAGTAACAAAGTTCACATAAGCACAAAGCTATTCAATCCAAACACATCCAATAAGTGAGTCAATTCGCATAACGTTTCAATAAAGATATTTAAAAGGATACGGTCGGCTCTCAAGAGCCCTTATCCCTGCTTGCCGTACTTGATCTCGCCCCGTTGACCCTCCGTCAAAGCTTAAGGAGTAACCAATACCGTAGACTCCACTTTTACCGATTCCTTCCATCTCACATACCCCTACCGGGCCCGAACTCCAATCAGTTCAGAAATGGTAATACTCGAGTATACCGGAATCAAGAGTCTCATACCCAAGGATTCCACATAAACAGTCCCCATGGCTTGTCAATTTTCTCAACCAAGCCCTTGCCAGCTCGATTCAATTGACCACCAATAGGGTTGAGCTCAGTGATAACAGTAATGGTCATTGGAGACTCGTCCAAACGACCCCAGTTCAAGTATGTTCAGGTAGAATTCAATTAATGCAGTAAACAGTCACATCAGCCATAGAGCGCGAGAGTGATAAAGAACACCCTCGCCTCAAACAATTTCATCCATATACATAAGCATTCAAGTCATAAATTTCAAGTACAACCAAGTCATGTAGCAACAATCACGTGAGTAGTACACTCACCAAGCAAACACAGAGTGAAATCACAAATTTCTGCCCAACGAACGCTCCGCGCCACCGGCACGTCCTAAAACATACAATAAAACACAATGAGACTCGAATACGAGTCATAAACCGAATCTACATACTACTAGAGTAAGACCAAATAGAACGTATAAGTGCAAAATCAAGGTAAGACATGTGCGGAAATGAAGTTTAGGTTGGAAAACAAAAGGCAGATTTGACGTTGCTTAGCGGAACGAACACAACTGAAGCTACACTTAGTGGATTGAGGTTCAATTTACACCGTTTCAAAGCTAAGATAAAGGGCTACAACTTTGCTGAGACCACTCAGTCTAGTTCGTAGTGTAGCTAGGTCAAAATTTCAATATACCAAACCAGAATCGCACAAACAGGTTAGCTAACCGCATTCTGGTTAAATGACCCTATCTCAGGCTACCGAAGTCCAATTGGGGAGTTTCTAGGGCCGTTAGAAAGTTAAGACACAACACTACAACTTTCCTTTTTTGGCCAAAATCAAACTCAGTACGCATCAGGGTGAACGGTAGCGGTCAGTTTGGGTGAACTGCCAACCCTGACCGCCGAACTCCTACCTAGGGCAGTCTGGGTATTTTCATCTTTTCATAGACTACCGAGCTCAGATTGGTATGAAATTTTACAGGCAACTATAAAACATTATTTTCTATAACTTTCATGTTTAAACCTAAGGCTAATTCGCCCTTCTTCCTATCCAAACAGTACCAGGCAGAACAAGGTTAATTGAAACCCTAATCTGGAATTTTCCGCACAAAGTGGAAATTTTCCGTAATTAGCAACAATTTACGCACTATAGCTTCATTCTAGACTATCCCAAGCCATCATCCATGGCCACACAATATTAAACATATCAAAATAGAAAAATCAAGAATAAATATAAAAATTCACCAATCTCTACCAAAAGTCACAAAATCTTACACAAAATCAACTCTATGACTAACACAAGTCATTAATTTCACATTATCCAAACCAAAGAAGGAATTCCTTAACTACTCACCTTGCAACCTCAAGTAAAGGCCCAAATTAGCACCACTTTCTTCCAAACCACTTCACAACCAACCTCACTACCACTAAACTAAGGGTTTTTATGGAGGAATTCCAAGTTTAATCGGTTGATTTGTTAGATTTGTGCAAGAAATGGAAGAAACAAGTTGAGAGCTTTCTTTTCCTTTCTTCTAGCGAGGGCGGCCAAGAAGCTTGCAAATGAGGATAATTTTGGGTCAATTTTTGATTAATTGGTAAAGTGATGAATAGTAGTCAAAGTCAAGATTAATCACAAGGTGACACTTGTCACCCTTATTTAATGCAAAGCTATCCTTTTGTCTCTCCCACACTAATCCATTTGGTAACCTCTAATTATCTCTTAACACATAGTAAATCAAATCCTGTATACAAAACTTAACCTAACTGGCCGAATTTTACCGAACTTTCCGCACTAGCGGGTCCCACGCCCGGTATTCACTCCTAAAATTTCATGAACCAACTTATACTAGAAAAATAATTGAAAAACCATATTTACTCATAAAATGATATAGAAAATTTTCCTAATAAAGAAGATATGAAAGGCGTACAATTCAATAAAATAAAACCTAGAAAATAAGAAAATTTACGGGCTCTCACAACGACCTTCTTGAACTCGCTATTAAGGCCAAAAGGGGAAAGAAATTAAGACGAGGAGCACGTACTTTCCAATCTTCCAACTCGCCTTCATGGAGGGGCAACCAACCACGAAGAACGATCCACGAAGCTGGAAATTCGGCCACACCAACTTCGTCTAGCCGAACTCAAGGTAATGCTCCTAATCGAAATTCCTATTCTAACCCTAACAAGGTTGTCGATGCATCCAGGTCCCCCTCGAAGGCACCGCATGAGACTCCTAAGACTAGGAGTAGGGATATCAAGTGCTTCAAGTGCCAAGGGTTTGGACATATCCAATCCCAATGTCCAAACCAACGAGTCATGTTAATCACTCACAACGGTGAAATCGTGTCCGATGACGATGAATGTGAGGGAATGCCCGAGTTGCACACGAGTGATTACATAGAGGAGGACCCGGGTGAGGAAGAATGCTCTCCTACACACGGAGAAATAGGGTGCTTGGTGGCACGGCGAGTGCTAACCGCCCGAGTTAAGGAGGATGAGCAACTACAACGGGATAACTTATTTTATACCCGTTGTAAAGTAAGTTATAAGATCTGCAGTCTCATCATTGACGGCGGGAGTTGCACGAATGTGGCGAGCTTGCTCATGGTTGAGAGTCTAGGCCTCCCTACCACTAGACATCCACACCCCGTACCGCCTCCAATGGCTAAGTGAAGTAGGTGAGGTACGTGTCTACAAACAGGTACGTATTCCTTTCTCTATTGGCAATTACATAGATGAGGTTGTGTGTGATGTTGTGCCTATGCATGCGACACATGTCATCCTAGGGAGACCTTGGCAATTTGACAAATCCGTCACGTTTGATGAACGAGCAAATAAATACACTCTCTTGCACAATGGAAAACGCCTGGTTCTCACACCACTCACACCTGCCCAAGTGTATGTGGACCAACTTAAGTTACAAAGAGAGTGTGAACAAGACCGCCAAAAGAGGAAACAAAAGGCGGCCGATCCTGGCAAATGCTCCACTTCTACAAGTGAGCATTCGACCAAGGGTCAAGTGAGCACACCTGGTGATACGCATGATCATTCACCCATTCAACCACCCATTAGGAAGAAAAACATGATCATTAAGGCTAAGGATGTTAGAAAGGTTATAAATTCTGATCAGCCTATACTTCTCATGATTTGCAAGCATGTGCTCTTAGATGTTGCTGAGCTCGATAAGGCATTGCCTTCGAGCATGGTTGCTCTTTTGCAGGAATTCGAGGATGTATTCCCTGATGAGATCCCTGATGGTTTACCACCCATTCGAGGGATTGAGCATCAAATAGACTGATTCCGGGAGCACCCCTACCCAACAAACCGGTTTACCGCATGGGTCCTGAGGAGACAAAAGAGCTTCAAAGGCAAGTTGATGGCCTCTTAGATAAGGGTTGGGTAAAACAGAGTTTAAATCCTTGTGTTGTGCCTATGATACTTGCCCCCAAAAAGGATGGTACTTGGCGCATGTGCACTGACTGTAGGTCTGTAAATGCTATCACTGTCAAATATCATCATCCCATTCCTAGACTTGATGATATGGTTGATGAACTCGATGGTGCTATCATTTTCACCAAAATCGATTTAAGGAGTGGCTATCATCAAATTAGGATGAAAGAAGGCGATGAGTGGAAAACGGCGTTCAAAACCAAACATGGTCTCTATGAGTGGCTAGTCATGCCTTTTGAATTGACTAATGCCCCTAGTACCTTCTTGCGACTAATGAACCATGTTTGGAGAAATTTTATTGGCAAATTCGTCATTGTTTACTTTGAAGACATTCTGATATACAGCTGCAGTGAACATGAGTATTTGGAGCATGTGAGACTAGTTCTTGAGACACTTCGACAGGCGCGTCTATACGCTAACCAGAAGAAGTGCACCTTTTGTACTAATGAGCTTGTGTTTTTGGGAAGTTCGCAGGGCATCAAAGTGGACGAGTCCAAGATTGAGGCCGTCAAGCAATGGCCAACTCCTATATCCGTCCCTGAGGTGCGCAGCTTTCTTGGGTTAGCAGGATTCCATCAGCGTTTTGTCAAAGACTTTAGCACCATTGCCGCCCCATTAACCGCCGTGACCAAGAAGAACGACAAATTCCATTGAGGGGAAGCCCAAGAACAAGCATTTCTTACCCTCAAAAGCAAACTCACACACACACCTGTTTTAGCATTACCCAACTTCAACAAAACTTTTGAAATCGAATGTGATGCTTCTGGTGTAGGCATTGGCACCGTCCAGATGCAAGACAAAAGGCCTTGTGCCTTCTTTAGCGAGAAACTGGGAGGAGCTGCCTTAAACTATCCCACGTACGACAAGGAGTTGTGCGTACTGGTGAGGGCCTTGGAGACCTGGCAACACTATCTTCGCCCTCGGGAGTTCGTGATACACACCGATCACGAGTCGTTGAAGTATCTCAAAGGGCAACCTAAGTTAAGTAAGCGACATGCCATATGGGTGAGCTTCATTGACACCTTCTCCTATGTCATTAAGTACAAGACTGGCAAAACAAATGTGGAAGCCGATGCCTTATCACGTAGACATTCTTTGCTTGTCTTTCTTGATGCTAAGTTGTTAGGCTTCGAAATGATTAAGGAACTCTACACACATGATCATGACTGACGGATTTCGATTCTATATGGATAAGCTATGTGTGCCTAATTCTTCCGTTCGTGATCTTTTGGTTAGGGAGACACATAGTAGTGGTCTCATGGGACACTTTGGCATTGTTAAGACTCTAGCCATGCTACAAGAGCACTTTTACTGGCCTCATATGCGTAGAGATTTTGAACGCATGGTTGGTAGATGTGTCACTTGTCATAAGGCGAAGTCTAAAACAAATCCATATGGCCTGTATACCCCATTACCTATCCCTCACTATCCTTGGGCAGACTTGTCTATGGACTTTGCCTTAGGACTGCCTAGATCACCAAGGTGTAATGACTCCATCTTCGTCGTGGTTGATCGATTCTCTAAGATGGCTCATTTTATCCCCTGACATAAAACTGACGATGCATCACATATTGCTAATTTATTCTTCAAAGAAATTGTCCGTCTGCATGGCATGCCTAAGACCATTATTAGTGCTAGAGATGTAAAGTTCTTGAGTTACTTTTGGAAGACTTTGTGGGCAAAAAACTGGGCACTAGATTGTTATTTTCCACCACCAGTCATCCACAAAGCGATGGACAAACTGAAGTTGTCAATCGGACACTTGGTACTCTACTTCGAACCTTGATTAAAAAGAATCTCAAATCTTGGGAAGAGTGTTTGCCCCACGTTGAATTTGCCTACAATCGCGTTCATAGTGCTACACACTACTCACCTTTTGAGATTGTTTATGGCCGTAACCCCTTGACCCCTCTTGATTTGGTACCCTTACCTTCCTCTGAGCACACAAGCTTAGATGGGAAAAAGAAGGCTGATTTTGTGCGCAGGTTACATGAAGCCGTTTGAGTAAACATTGAGAAGCGTACTCAGCAATACCTCCAGCAAGCCAACAAGCACCGTCGTAAGATGATTTTTGCGCCTGGAGATTGGGTTTGGCTACACTTGAGGAAAGAGCGATTCCCCAAGCAGCGTTAGAGCAAATTATCCCCAAGAGGTGATGGACCCTTCCGAGTGCTCCAACGAGTCAATGACAACGCCTACAAATTGGAGCTACCTGGGGAATACAATGTCAGCGCGACCTTCAATGTCGTGGACCTGAGCCCATTTCTAGACGAGGAGGACGCTGATTTGAGGGCAAATCCTTCTCAAGAGGAGGGGACTGATGTGTGCACGGATTTCAGCCCACGTAATGACCCAGTCCGAGTTTCCTTGGGCCCAGTCACACGTGCACGGGCCAAGCTATTCAAAGAATCCCTCCAAGGCCTTGTTCGCATTGTTCAAGACCAACATGGAGTCCATAGAGATATTGAAGGCTTGGAAAGAGACAATCCAGTTACCTACACCCTGATCCAAGCCCATGAAGAATCAAGTGGGCCTCCAAGAGAGTCGGCCGAGTAGGGCCTTAGTCCTTAGTACTTGTTAGATTGGATTAATTTGTCTTAGTAGATCATTGGGCCGGCCCATCTTGACCTCAAAGATGGCCGACCTTCCTTTCCTTGTTCCCTTAGGGGACTGATGTGTGCTGTCCGAAGTATTCTGACCGTGGAGTCTCCTTTCATTGTGCCAAATTTCTGGCCGTTTCGCACCACGTTGTTGCTTCCAAACTCTATCCGCAATGGTGTCGGTTGTTTTGGAACAAATCTGTCCATGCATGCATCGTTTGTTGCTTGACAACCTGACCGTGTTGTGTCCAAAGTCGTGTATTGTTGTTGTCGACAACCTGTCCGTGTTCAACAAGGAAACAAGGGGAAGTTCTAGTAGCCGCGGCTAGGGTTTTCCAAGTTGCGGCTAGGGCTTTCCAATTTACGGCTAGGGTTTCTTCTTGTTGTCAAATCTGTCCAAGTGTTAATTGTTTTATCCAAGTTGTTTGCGTAGCTTTCTAAACTGATTTTGTGGTTAACTTGTTGGTAACTTGCGAACCTTGAACGAAACCCGCAAGAGATCTTGGGTTTCTTCAGTTCTTGAAATTAATCTTGCAACTCTTGAAGTTCTTGAAAATTATCTTGGAAGTTCTTGTAAGAACTTGTGATTCTTGATCGTGGGTTGAGGGAAGATAGTGGACTGACCAGAGTTTGGTCTTGATTCATTCAGCCAAGTGTTTGTGCCGTTTGCTAAGAGAAAAAAAACAGAAACGGAAAAAAAAAGGGAAGAAGGGCATTCGGGGTGGCACAAGAAGGAGCAAAGGGGAGTCGAATTTTATTGCTTAAACCAGCCTTACATCGTCTCTTGTTACCCAAAACAGAAAATTGCACAAGAAAGAACTCAAAAATTCTGACCTACCTCTTCTTAAAGTTCTTGATCACCTTGAACCTTGATCACTTGTACCACCTTTTGAGGTTCTTGAAAGTCTTGACCATCTTGTTTCTTGAAAACTTGCACCTCCCTTCGAATAAAAAGTTTCTTGTACGTTCTTGCATCCATACGGGGCTTTCTTGGTTTAGGACTAAACTTCTTGGGAGCTTCTTGAGCAGCCCGTTGGGGGGATCCTTGAGTGACATTGCTCACATTATCTTGGGAGGCCATTGTCTTGAAACAAGAACCAAGGCTGCCTTGCCTTGCAGGGAGAGGGGGGAGGAGCCGAATTGCTTTGTTCCTTGAAGTGTGAAGGGGGCCGAATTTCTTGGAGAAAGTTGCGGCTGTGAGAGAGAGTTTTATATGGTAGTAGCCGACTTTGGGGAACGATTTAAGGAGAAAGGATTCTGGAAATTTTCGGTTGAGGGAGGAAAGAAACCAAATTTGTTTTGGAGAGGAATTTGGAGGTTTTTTTAAAGTTGTTCAAAGGAAGGTTTTCTAAGAAGTTTCCAAAACCAACTTGTTTTCCAAAGTCGTTTAGGGAACTAAGTACACACTTGGATAACTCGTTGTCCCACTTGGACACTCTCCTATAATAACTCCTTGGTTTTAGGAAACCACTCCTACTTTCACTCCTACACTTCAGGGAACCACTCCTACACTTTAGGAAACTAGGTTCTCTTCTTCTTTGTTCACATTAGGCGTTTTACCCTTGCTGTCCGCCACCATAATTCGTCCCAAACTACCCTTTTCTACGCCATTTTTTCCCTCCATCTCGTGTTGTAATACGTGATTACTCTTGTGAATAAGTGGTGACGAATCGTGGGACTTGAGCAACATTTCTCAACTACCTAATCCAACAGGTAAAGGTACTTGGTAAGTCTAAAAGAGTGTTTTGAGTGCTATACACGAGCGTGAGAGATACACTAAGAGAGTGAAGTGAGGACACATTGCACTATTTCTTCTTGTTACTAACCTTTTGTAGGGCATCAAGAGAGGCATGGAGCAACAACAACCACCCACTGACTACTCTTTGATGTTCACCGCCATGAAGAACGAGCTCAGGCGAGTTAGTGATTAACAAATGGAGGAGTTGCACACTCGCTTTGATGAACTCTCCAAGAGTCTCACACGAAGCTCTCGTTCTAGATCTCACAATCGGAGGAACCGAGACAACGGGGGAGCACATAGTGAAGACTACTCAGGAAGTGAGGATGATGAACGTGCCGAGAAGCCTAGAAGGGACACATCTCCGAACGCACTAAAAGGACTTAAGATTCAAGTACCCGCGTTCAAAGGCAAGAGTGACCCGGAAGCTTACTTGGAATGGGAAGGCCGCATCGAGATGGTCTTCGACTGCTACGATAATAGTGAGGAACAAAAGGTGAAAGTTGCCACCGTTGAGTTCACCGACTACGCCCTAGTCTGGTGGGACCAAGTGAGGACCCAAAGGAGGAGAATGGGAGAACCACGAGTCCGAACTTGGCGAGAACTCAAGGCCTTGATGCGTAAGAGATTCGTTCCAAGCTATTACAACCGCGATCTCCACGTAAAACTTCAAACCCTCACTCAAGGTAATATGAGTATGGAGGATTACTACAAGGAGATCGAGATGGCCATGATGAGGGCGAACCTTCAAGAAGATAATGAAGCAACCATGGCTAGGTTTAATAGAGGGCTCAACCCAGACCTTCAAGAAGCCTTGGAGCTCTAACATTATTTGGACATGCACGACTGTGACAGCCCCACTTTCCCCTAAGGTACCAAAGGGGTCAGCGGACTGCCTGACCAGCTCTCGTCAGGACTAACGAGACAGTTAAATACGTTCTAAAACATTCCGGAAGTTAATAGCGCGCTCAATCTATTCAAAATTGCAAAATAGCAACACGAAAATCAAAACCGTCAATGAATAGTGGGTGCCATGTCATATAACTCAGGAAAACATTTCCTAACCAAATAGGTTACATAAACAGGGTTAAACAGCGTTATACACATACGTTTGTAATTTACAAAACAAAAGGAAGAGAATTAGATCAAAATACATTTAGGGTTTTCCAACTATCGAGGAGCTTTACAAAAATATATTAAAACTAGCTCAACTCGTGCTTCAAAACATCATAGTCCCCAAAAGTGGTTCCCTGTAAGGAAAACAAAATTTAATGGAGTGAGCTTTCGCCCAATGAGGTACCATCACCCAAGTAACAAAGTTCACATAAGCACAAAGCTATTCAATCCAAACACATCCAATAAGTGAGTCAATTCGCATCACGTTTCAATAAAGATATTTAAAAGGATACGGTCGGCTCTCAAGAGCCCTTATCCCTGCTTGCCGTACTTGATCTCGCCCCGTTGACCCTCCGTCAAAGCTTAAGGAGTAACCAATACCGTAGACTCCACTTTTACCGATTCCTTCCACCTCACATACCCCTACCGGGCCCGAACTCCAATCAGTTCAGAAATGGTAATACTCGAGTATACCGGAATCAAGAGTCTCATACCCAAGGATTCCACATAAACAGTCCCCATGGCTTGTCAATTTTCTCGACCAAGCCCTTGCCAGCTCGATTCAATTGACCACCAATAGGGTTGAGCTCAGTGATAACAGTAATGGTCGTTGGAGACTCGTCCAAACGACCCCAGTTCAAGTATGTTCAGGTAGAATTCAATTAATGCAGTAAACAGTCACATCAGCCATAGAGCGCGAGAGTGATAAAGAACACCCTCGCCTCAAACAATTTCATCCATATACATAAGCATTCAAGTCATAAATTTCAAGTACAACCAAGTCATGTAGCAACAATCACGTGAGTAGTACACTCACCAAGCAAACACAGAGTGAAATCACAAATTTCTGCCCAACGAGCGCTCCGCGCCACCGGCACGTCCTAAAACATACAATAAAACACAATGAGACTCGAATACGAGTCATAAACCGAATCTACATACTACTAGAGTAAGACCAAATAGAACGTATAAGTGCAAAATCAAGGTAAGACATGTGCGGAAATGAAGTTTAGGTTGGAAAACAAAAGGCAGATTTGACGTTGCTTAGCGGAACGAACACAACTGAAGCTACACTTAGTGGATTGAGGTTCAATTTACACCGTTTCAAAGCTAAGATAAAGGGTTACAACTTTGCTGAGACCACTCAGTCTAGTTCGTAGTGTAGCTAGGTCAAAATTTCAATATACCAAACCAGAATCGCACAAACAGGTTAGCTAACCGCATTCTGGTTAAACGACCCTATCTCAGGCTACCGAAGTCCAATTGGGGAGTTTCTAGGGCCGTTAGAAAGTTAAGACACAACACTACAACTTTCTTTTTTGGCCAAAATCAAACTCAGTACGCATCAGGGTGAACGGTAGCGGTCAGTTTGGGTGAACTGCCAACCCTGACCGCCGAACTCCTACCTAGGGCAGTCTGGGTATTTTCATCTTTTCACAGGCTCAGATTGGTATGAAATTTTACAGGCAACTATAAAACATTATTTCCTATAACTTTCATGTTTAAACCTAAGGCTAATTCGCCCTTCTTCCTATCCAAACAGTACCAGGCAGAACAAGGTTAATTGAAACCCTAATCTGGAATTTTCCGCACAAAGTGGAAATTTTCCGTAATTAGCAACAATTTACGCACTATAGCTTCATTCTAGACTATCCCAAGCCATCATCCATGGCCACACAATATTAAACATATAAAAATAGAAAAATCAAGAATAAATATAAAAATTCACCAATCTCTACCAAAAGTCACAAAATCTTACACAATCAACTCTATGACTAACACAAGTCATTAATTTCACATTATCCAAACCAAAGAAGGAATTCCTTAACTACTCACCTTGCAACCTCAAGAAAAGGCCCAAATTAGCACCACTTTCTTCCAAACCACTTCACAACCAACCTCACTACCACTAAACTAAGGGTTTTTATGGAGGAATTCCAAGTTTAATCGGTTGATTTGTTAGATTTGTGCAAGAAATGGAAGAAACAAGTTGAGAGCTTTCTTTTCCTTTCTTCTAGCGAGGGCGGCCAAGAAGCTTGCAAATGAGGATAATTTTGGGTCAATTTTTGATTAATTGGTAAAGTGATGAATAGTAGTCAAAGTCAAGATTAATCACAAGGTGACACTTGTCACCCTTATTTAATGCAAAGCTATCCTTTTGTCTCTCCCACACTAATCCATTTGGTAACCTCTAATTATCTCTTAACACATAGTAAATCAAATCCTGTATACAAAACTTAACCTAACTGGCCGAATTTTACCGAACTTTCCGCACTAGCGGGTCCCACGCCCGGTATTCACTCCTAAAATTTCATGAACCAACTTATACTAGAAAAATAATTGAAAAACCATATTTACTCATAAAATGATATAGAAAATTTTCCTAATAAAGAAGATATGAAAAGCGTGCAATTCAATAAAATAAAACCTAGAAAATAAGAAAATTTACGGGCTCTCACAACGACCTTCTTGAACTCGCTATTAAGGCCAAAAGGGGAAAGAAATTAAGACGAGGAGCACGTACTTTCCAATCTTCCAACTCGCCTTCATGGAGGGGCAACCAACCACGAAGAACGATCCACGAAGCTGGAAATTCGGCCACACCAACTTCGTCTAGCCGAACTCAAGGTAATGCTCCTAATCGAAATTCCTATTCTAACCCTAACAAGGTTGTCGATGCATCCAGGTCCCCCTCGAAGGCACCGCATGAGACTCCTAAGACTAGGAGTAGGGATATCAAGTGCTTCAAGTGCCAAGGGTTTGGACATATCCAATCCCAATGTCCAAACCAACGAGTCATGTTAATCACTCACAACGGTGAAATCGTGTCCGATGACGATGAATGTGAGGGAATGCCCGAGTTGCACACGAGTGATTACATAGAGGAGGACCCGGGTGAGGAAGAATGCTCTCCTACACACGGAGAAATAGGGTGCTTGGTGGCACGGGAGTGCTAACCGCCCGAGTTAAGGAGGATGAGCAACTACAACGGGATAACTTATTTTATACCCGTTGTAAAGTAAGTGATAAGATCTGCAGTCTCATCATTGACGGCGGGAGTTGCACGAATGTGGCGAGCTTGCTCATGGTTGAGAGTCTAGGCCTCCCTACCACTAGACATCCACACCTCGTACCGCCTCCAATGGCTAAGTGAAGTAGGTGAGGTACGTGTCTACAAACAGGTACGTATTCCTTTCTCTATTGGCAATTATATAGATGAGGTTGTGTGTGATGTTGTGCCTATGCATGCGACACATGTCATCCTAGGGAGACCTTGGCAATTTGACAAATCCGTCACGTTTGATGAACGAGCAAATAAATACACTCTCTTGCACAATGGAAAACGCCTGGTTCTCACACCACTCACACCTGCCCAAGTGTATGTGGACCAACTTAAGTTACAAAGAGAGTGTGAACAAAACCGCCAAAAGAGGAAACAAAAGGCTGCCGATCCTGGCAAATGCTCCACTTCTACAAGTGAGCATTCGACCAAGGGTCAAGTGAGCACACCTGGTGATACGCATGATCATTCACCCATTAAACTACCCACTAGGAAGCAAAACATGATCATTAAGGCTAAGGATGTTAGAAAGGTTATAAATTCTGATCAGCCTATACTTCTCATGATTTGCAAGCATGTGCTCTTAGATGTTGCTGAGCTCGATAAGGCATTGCCTTCGAGCATGGTTGCTCTTTTACAGGAATTCGAGGATGTATTCCCTGATGAGATCCCTGATGGTTTACCACCCATTCGAGGGATTGAGCATCAAATAGACTGATTCCGGGAGCACCCCTGCCCAACAAACCGGTTTACCACATGGGTCCTGAGGAGACAAAAGAGCTTCAAAGGCAAGTTGATGGCCTCTTAGATAAGGGTTGGGTAAAACAGAGTTTAAATCCTTGTGTTGTGCCTATGATACTTGCCCCCAAAAAGGATGGTACTTGGCGCATGTGCACTGACTGTAGGGCTGTAAATGCTATCACTGTCAAATATCATCATCCCATTCCTAGACTTGATGATATGGTTGTTGAACTCGATGGTGCTATCATTTTCACCAAAATCGATTTAAGGAGTGGCTATCATCAAATTAGGATGAAAGAAGGCGATGAGTGGAAAACGGCGTTCAAAACCAAACATGGTCTCTATGAGTGGCTAGTCATGCCTTTTGAATTGACTAATGCCCCTAGTACCTTCATGCGACTAATGAACCATGTTTGGAGAAATTTTATTGGCAAATTCGTCATTGTTTACTTTGATGACATTCTGATATACAGCTGCAGTGAACATGAGTATTTGGAGCATGTGAGACTAGTTCTTGAGACACTTCGACAGGCGCGTCTATACGCTAACCAGAAGAAGTACACCTTTTGTACTAATGAGCTTGTGTTTTTGGGAAGTTCGCAGGGCATCAAAGTGGACGAGTCCAAGATTGAGGCCATCAAGCAATGGCCAACTCCTATATCCGTCCCTGAGGTGCGCAGCTTTCTTGGGCTAGCAGGATTCCATCAGCGTTTTGTCAAAGACTTTAGCACCATTGCCGCCCCATTAACCGCCGTGACCAAGAAGAACGACAAATTCCATTGAGATGAAGCCCAAGAACAAGCATTTCTTACCCTCAAAAGCAAACTCACACACACACCTGTTTTAGCATTACCCAACTTCAACAAAACTTTTGAAATCGAATGTGATGCTTCTGGTGTAGGCATTGGCACCGTCCAGATGCAAGATAAAAGGCCTTGTGCCTTCTTTAGCGAGAAACTGGGAGGAGCTGCCTTAAACTATCCCACGTACGACAAGGAGTTGTGCGTACTGGTGAGGGCCTTGGAGACCTGGCAACACTATCTTCGCCCTCGGGAGTTCGTGATACACACCGATCACGAGTCGTTGAAGTATCTCAAAGGGCAACCTAAGTTAAGTAAGCGACATGCCAAATGGGTGAGCTTCATTGACACCTTCTCCTATGTCATTAAGTACAAGACTGGCAAAACAAATGTGGAAGCCGATGCCTTATCGCGTAGACATTCTTTGCTTGTCTTTCTTGATGCTAAGTTGTTAGGCTTCGAAATGATTAAGGAACTCTACACACATGATCATGACTGACGGATTTCGATTCTATATGGATAAGCTATGTGTGCCTAATTCTTCCGTTCGTGATCTTTTGGTTAGGGAGACACATAGTAGTGGTCTCATGGGACACTTTGGCATTGTTAAGTCTCTAGCCATTCTACAAGAGCACTTTTACTGGCCTCATATGCGTAGAGATGTTGAACGCATGGTTGGTAGATGTGTCACTTGTCATAAGGCGAAGTCTAAAACAAATCCATACGGCCTGTATACCCCATTACCTATCCCTCACTATCCTTGGGCAGACTTGTCTATGGACTTTGCCTTAGGACTGCCTAGATCACCAAGGTGTAATGACTCCATCTTCGTCGTGGTTGATCGATTCTCTAAGATGGCTCATTTTATCCCCTGCCATAAAACTGACGATGCATCACATATTGCTAATTTATTCTTCAAAGAAATTGTCCGTCTGCATGGCATGCCTAAGACCATTGTTAGTGCTAGAGATGTAAAGTTCTTGAGTTACTTTTGGAAGACTTTGTGGGCAAAACTGGGCACTAGATTGTTATTTTCCACCACCAGTCATCCACAAAGCGATGGACAAACTGAAGTTGTCAATCGCACACTTGGTACTCTACTTCGACCCTTGATTAAAAAGAATCTCAAATCTTGGGAAGAGTGTTTGCCCCACGTTGAATTTGCCTACAATCGCGTTCATAGTGCTACACACTACTCACCTTTTGAGATTGTTTATGGCCGTAACCCCTTGACCCCTCTTGATTTGGTACCCTTACCTTCCTCTGAGCACACAAGCTTAGATGGGAAAAAGAAGGCTGATTTTGTGCGCAGGTTACATGAAGCCGTTTGAGTAAACATTGAGAAGCGTACTCAGCAATACCTCCAGCAAGCCAACAAGCACCGTCGTAAGCCGTTTGATTTGGTACCCTTACCTTCCTCTGAGCACACAAGCTTAGATGGGAAAAAGAAGGCTGATTTTGTGCGCAGGTTACATGAAGCCGTTTGAGTAAACATTGAGAAGCGTACTCAGCAATACCTCCAGCAAGCCAACAAGCACCGTCGTAAGATGATTTTTGCGCCTGGAGATTGGGTTTGGCTACACTTGAGGAAAGAACGATTCCCCAAGCAGCGTTAGAGCAAATTATCCCCAAGAGGTGAAGGACCCTTCCGAGTGCTCCAACGAGTCAATGACAACGCCTACAAATTGGAGCTACCTGGGGAATACAATGTCAGCGCGACCTTCAATGTCGTGGACCTGAGCCCATTTCTTGACGAGGAGGACGCTGATTTGAGGGCAAATCCTTCTCAAGTGGAGGGGACTGATGTGTGCACGGATTTCAGCCCACGTAATGACCCAGTCCGAGTTCCCTTGGGCCCAGTCACACGTGCACGGGCCAAGCTATTCGAAGAATCCCTCCAAGCCCTTGTTCGCATTGTTCAAGACCAACATGGAGTCCATAGAGATATTGAAGGCTTGGAAAGAGACAATCCAGTTACCTACACCCTGATCCAAGCCCATGAAGAATCAAGTGGGCCTCCAAGAGAGTCGGCCGAGTAGGGCCTTAGTCCTTAGTACTTGTTAGATTGGATTAATTTGTCTTAGTAGATCATTGGGCCGGCCCATCTTGACCTCAAAGATGGCCGACCTTCCTTTCCTTGTTCCCTTAGGGGACTGATGTGTGCTGTCCGAAGTATTCTGACCGTGGAGTCTCCTTTCATTGTGCCAAATTTCTGGCCGTTTCGCACCACGTTGTTGCTTCCAAACTCTATCCGCAATGGTGTCGGTTGTTTTGGAACAAATCTGTCCATGCATGCATCGTTTGTTGCTTGACAACCTGACCGTGTTGTGTCCAAAGTCGTGTATTGTTGTTGTCTACAACCTGTCCGTGTTCAACAAGGAAACAAGGGGAAGTTCTAGTAGCCGCGGCTAGGGTTTTCCAAGTTGCGGCTAGGGCTTTCCAATTTACGGCTAGGGTTTCTTCTTGTTGTCAAATCTGTCCAAGTGTTAATTGTTTTATCCAAGTTGTTTGCGTAGCTTTCTAAACTGATTTTGTGGTTAACTTGTTGGTAACTTGCGATCCTTGAACGAAACCCGCAAGAGATCTTGGGTTTCTTCAGTTCTTGAAATTAATCTTGCAACTCTTGAAGTTCTTGAAAATTATCTTGGAAGTTCTTGTAAGAACTTGTGATTCTTGATCGTGGGTTGAGGGAAGATAGTGGACTGACCAGAGTTTGGTCTTGATTCATTCAGCCAAGTGTTTGTGCCGTTTGCTAAGAGAAAAAAAAAAGGGGAAAAAAAAACAGAAACGGAAAAAAAAAGGGAAGAAGGGCATTCGGGGTGGCACAAGAAGGAGCAAAGGGGAGTCGAATTTTATTGCTTAAACCAGCCTTACATCGTCTCTTGTTACCCAAAACAGAAAATTGCACAAGAAAGAACTCAAAAATTCTGACCTACCTCTTCTTAAAGTTCTTGATCACCTTGAACCTTGATCACTTGTACCACCTTTTGAGGTTCTTGAAAGTCTTGACCATCTTGTTTCTTGAAAACTTGCACCTCCCTTCGAATAAAAAGTTTCTTGTACGTTCTTGCATCCATACGGGGCTTTCTTGGTTTAGGACTAAACTTCTTGGGAGCTTCTTGAGCAGCCCGTTGGGGGGATCCTTGAGTGACATTGCTCACATTATCTTGGGAGGCCATTGTCTTGAAACAAGAACCAAGGCTGCCTTGCCTTGCAGGGAGAGGGGGGAGGAGCCGAATTGCTTTGTTCCTTGAAGTGTGAAGGGGGCCGAATTTCTTGGAGAAAGTTGCGGCTGTGAGAGAGAGTTTTATATGGTAGTAGCCGACTTTGGGGAACGATTTAAGGAGAAAAGATTCTGGAAATTTTCGGTTGAGGGAGGAAAGAAACCAAATTTGTTTTGGAGAGGAATTTGGAGGTTTTTTTAAAGTTGTTCAAATGAAGGTTTTCTAAGAAGTTTCCAAAACCAACTTGTTTTCCAAAGTCGTTTAGGGAACTAAGTACACACTTGGATAACTCGTTGTCCCACTTGGACACTCTCCTATAATAACTCCTTGGTTTTAGGAAACCACTCCTACACTTCAGGGAACCACTCCTACACTTTAGGAAACTAGGGTTCTCTTCTTCTTTGTTCACATTAGGCGTTTTACCCTTGC